>NW_012114766.1:3610105-3618791 GCF_000951035.1 Colobus angolensis palliatus | reverse complement strand
GGAGTTTGAGACCAGTTTGGCCAACATGGAGAAACCCTGTCTCTACTAAAAATACAAAAATTAGCTGGGCGTGGTGGCGGGCATCTGTAATCCCAGCTACTCGGGAGGCCGAGGCAGGAGAATAACTTGAACCCAGGAGATGGAGGTTGCAGTGAGCCTAGATTGTGCCACTGCACTCCATCCTGGATGACAGAGTGAGACTCCATCTCAAAATAAATAAATAAAAATAAAATAATAATAATTACTTGCTTTGTCTTAGTTTATAAAGATGGGAAATGGAACAACACATTTTTATAATTGGGTTAGTCATGCAGAAAAGGAAAAAAATGATCATGCAGAAGAGGAAAAAAATGACAGAACCACGTTTTCAAGGTGAAGAACTTTAGTACAGACATGGAGGCTTAGGTTTTAGGCTGCAAAATGGTCCCATCCTTCAGGAAAACAGCCAGGGTAGGCACATAGCTCCTACTGATGTTTACAGTGCGTCAGCGCAAATCACACATTAACAATAATTAGCAGAGAATAGGAAATTGGCTCAGCGCTTACTTAGAAATTTAATGGGTCTTAGATTGTTTAACTAGAGAGGTACTTCGATGAAAAATTGGCAAAAAAATGACTAAACGTGTGTTTAAAATATAAGGTGATCTGAATTTTGATGACTCTTCCTCAATGTAAAACACAATAAAATCTAATGAAGAAATGTTAAAATTTGGAAGGGAAGGGGATTATGTAATTGTATTTATTAATGAATAAATTAAACATTTTGAAAGCAATTCTAAATTCTAATATTTGAAAATAATTTATTATAGTGTAAATGCTCCTAGAAAAAACAGAATCCTAGAGTAAGTTAGACAATGTAAACGACTGAAATTTCTCCAGGTATATTGTGTTCAAAACACGTTTCACTTAAAAATAAAAATTGATAAAGCTGTGAGATAATTCAAGAAAAGTTTAATTTTTCATTTTGCAATCATAAACTAGACCAAAAATGTTCCAAATAACCAATGAGCCATTAAAAATATTCTTTTTGTTGTTGTTGTTTTGAGAAACTAAAGGGTCTCACTCTGTCGCCCAGGCTGGAATGCAGTGGCACCATCTCAGCTCACTGCAACCTCTGCCTACTGGATTCAAGCAATTCTCATGCCTCAACCTCCCGAGTAGCTGGGACTACAGTTGCATTCCACCATGCCTGGCTGGGGCTAATTTGTGTGTATGTGTGGGTGTGTGGGAGTGAGGGGCGGGTAGAGATAGGGTTTTGCCATGTTGGCCAGGCTGCTCTTGAACTCCTGACTTCAGGCAATCCCCTGCCTCAGCCTCCCAAAGTGCTGGGATTACACATGTGAACCCCCATGCCTGTCAAAAAACTCTAAATATACTGTTTTCTCAAATGTAAGTTAATAAATATAATGAAATTGGAAATTCCATTTGCTCTGATACTATAAAAAGAAAAGGTAGATGTAAAAGAATAGTAGCTTATGCAACGTGATTGCTTACTTCTCAAATTTAATAGAAATCTATTGATTAAATAATTGTAAGACAAATTAAATGAGAACAATAGTGTATCTGACAGTGGGAGCTCAATAAATTCATTTATATATTATATATGGAGCTCATTATATATGTATATAATATGTAATATGTTATTAAATTTATAAATATGTATAGGCCAGGTGCGGTGGCTCACGCCTGTAATCCCAGCACTTTGGGAGGCCGAGACGGGCCGATCACGAGGTCGGGAGATTGAGACCATCCTGGCTAACACGGTGAAACCCCGCTCTACTAAAAAAATACAAAAAATTAGCTGGGCGAGGTGGCGGCGCCTGTGGTCCCAGCTACTCGGGAGGCTGAGGCAGGAGAATGGTGTAAACCCAGGAGGCGGAGCTTGTAGTGAGCTGAGATCCAGCCACTGCACTCTAGCCTGGGCAGCAGAGCAAGACTCCATCTCAAAAAATAATAATAAAAAAATAAAATAAATAAATATGTATAAACTTATATGTTATATACTTATATTTTACACATTTATATATACACAATTATATACATATGAGTGTATGTGTATATCTATCTGTCTGTCTGCATAGTGAGCCCTTGCAATTCTAAGGATTTACAAGGATTTCAGTATTATTGCTACCAATAGTAGTAAATATTCTTTTGTTGCAGTACTTAAATAAAACTTGTTGCCTAGAAGAGGCATTGATAAAATTACAGTAAACCTGCGAGTTAATGAAAAGTCCAAGACACAAGATGCATATTTTTCACTCATTTCTCCCAAACCCTGAATTCTTCAAATTTGGAAGTAGCTGGTCTCTAAACACAAAACAATTTCCTCTATGATTTGTGAGGATTTGCAATGGCATCTCTCCTCATATTCAGTATGTTACATTTGTTTGAAAGAATTCTGCATCTTATTCATTTGTTTGGGGTTATCTGAGCTCACCTTTATAGCTAAAGCTTCTTTTAGACACTGAGTCATATTATCAAATGCAGGATGGTACAGGTGTATTAAGAGCAGAAGATAGGACTTGGTTTCCTAAGAGAGGTCTCGGAAGTTCAGTGGATCTTGAGGAAGGTGGACGTCTGGCTGTGGGGGATGGGGGAGCAGGATGACAAGGAGGGATAGGGAGCAGGCTGAACTTTCCAAGGGGCTACAAAGGAGGGCAGGATGCTCCAGCTAGAGAGGACAGAGAAGGAAGTGGTGTCAGGTGGAAATAGCTGTATTCACTTCTTACATTATTGTCACTTTAAAAACAATAATAAGAATCCACTGTCATTCCAATATAGTATCGGTTTCCTCACATTTTCAAACAACCTACAGAAAGTGTGTTTTAACCAAACCACTGAGAGATTATAGTGAAGGCAACTGATGTGGAAGAAAAAAGAAAAAACAAACTAAAGTGAATGAAACAACAAAATTAATGTGTCCCTTAGGTATATTTATTGTTGTGTTTTTCGATTTTTCAGCCCTTAAACTAAAAATACTTTCCCCAGAATTTACCTTCCTAAATGTTGCTATCAGAAAAGAGATTCATCATATCCATTTCAAGTTTTTGTTTGCGGTTTTGGGGAATTTTTTTTTAACCTCACATCCTTCTTGGTTTGCGATGAGAAAACCTAAAGTCAACTCTCAGCAACTTTGAAGCACACAATACATTGTTATTAACTACAGTCACCATGATGTACCAGGGATCTCTTGGACTTATTTCTTCTGTCAAACTGAAATTGTCCATCTTTTGACCAACATCTCCTCAGTTCCCCCAGCCCTTGCCCCTGGAGACAACAATCTATTTGAAATTGTTGAATCTGAATTACTAAGGAATAACCTTAGCCAAGAGAGACCAGGGAATGTGAGACTAACTTTGGCGTGTATTGAAGTTATCTTCCACACAATAAAACAAAACAAAAACTCATATGAAAACTAGATAACTGTACTGACAAAATAAAGCTAAAAGGGCCAAGCTCAGCTCCAAAGATTGTGATTTAGCAAGTCTGAGATTAGACACAGAAACTATCTTTTTTTTTATCAATCATGAAATATTTTTATCATTCATTCCAAGATCTGAGAATGAACGACTCAACAGATTAATTCAGGGGGGAAAGAACAGACTATTGCAGAGACTTCCCATGGATGACTTATCTTTCTCCTGCATTCCTGCAGCTCTAGTTTCTTACTCTCTCTCTCTTTCTGTCTCTCCTATTTCTTTGCAAATGAAGATCTCTCTGCTCAGCTCTGAGGGGAGCTGGAGGGAGGAGGGGGAGGAGGAAGGGTGTAGAAGGAAGAAAAGAGGATGTGTGGGGAGAAGTGACCAGACACCTGGTGGACCCAGGACGCACAAGTCACCTTCCCTTTTTGTGCAACATTGCCAAGATTAGCGGAGCTGTCCAATAAGAGAACGTAGTAACTTGAAACAAATTGTAACTCAGGGGAACAGATAATTTACAGCAGTATAACAGCATCTTATTGAAAAATAATAAATAAACACATATATTCCCTGGTGGAGATGTAACTTTACAAAGCATCGAAACACTCATTTGCAAAAGTATGAAATTTATTAGCTCATTCAACTCTCAGATATGTCCTGTCTATTCACATACCGTGATCGTCCCCGAGAGACTACTCAGATTTTCTGTTGCGATTCTGAGCGAACGGAGCTCTGTCTGTCTTTTCTGTTTAGGGTGGGTGACATTTGCTTTGAGTTCTATGCTCTTTATTATTTCCCATTGATACTCTTGTTTGTTATTTATTGTGCATTCATCTCCTCTCTCCTGAGTAACTTCAAGATAAAGTTATTTCAGCACAAGAAAGTGAGGACAATGCATTTGCCATTTTGGATGAAAACATAATCCCTGGGAGAGCTTGCAGGTGACATCTGAGTGTGCCACCAAGATAACTGCAGAAGCAGAAGCAGATTCCCCGTCTCACGTTCCCTTTCCTGTGTTATTTGTCACCACAACACGGAGATGAGGATGAGAAAACACATGAAGAGGCAGAAGAGAAGAGGAGGAAGACGCCGGGCGCCATGGTTGCACCACAGCACGTCCCTCTCTGAGAGTTCCTTAGTGCAGGATGTTCGTGACCCAGCGCCCTTTGGATGGCGTTGGCCCTGGGCTTGACGTTGTGAGCCTGGAAGAGGTGACTGTCTGTCTCTGGGCTTTCTCTGAAAGGGACTGAGGATGGGCAGCAACCCTCTGGCCAGCCCTTCCTTGGAGGGAGATCTGGGTGGCCCACCTCCTTGTCTTCCACAAGTGTCGACGCCAGGATCCCTGTGCTCCAGTCATGGCTCTGATGACAACAGTTTGTTTGAACCATGTAACCACATTGGACTTATTTCTTCAGTCCTACGCCACACTGTTGGGAAGAGCTCCTCAACGTTTATGTATTCCTTCCAGTCTCTCACTTCTCCTTCCTACCCTTGTAAAATACCCAGGAAAAGTACTTGTCTTCATCTTTTGGGGAAAATATTGCTATAGGAAATATAGCAAATCTTTGCCATAGAAAAATATCTTAGACTTGGCAGTTTATACGTAATAGAAATGTGTTTCTCACCACTCTCGAGACTGGGAAGTACAAGGTCAAGGCTTGATACAGAAGCACAGCTGGCAGCATTGCTTCTAGCTCTCACCTTCTTCCTTCCAGGCAGACCAGCTCCTGCAGCCCCTGCCCTCCTGTCTCCATGCCCCCCAGCCAGTAGCCCATGTGGAAGGGTTTGGAGTTTGGGACTGGAAGATCTGAGTTCAAATTCTGCATAGTCTTCCCTGTGCACCTGTGAGCCTTGCTTCCTGATATGAGCAGGCGGCATCATAATTCCTATCTCAGATGGCTGTTAGAAGGATGGAGGATGCTTCCTGAAGTGAAAAATACTGTACAATGTTGCTGCAAAGAAGATTACACATGGGATCAGGAACTCTGAGAGGTACAGCCTGAGAGACATGGTCTCCAGGTGCATAGGAATACATAGGGGCTGAGCAGAGGGAGATCAAGAGAGGAAGCAAGTGCTTAGTGACATCAGTGAGGGAAGACAGTCCCACAGGACAACTGTCCACCTAAACCCAGCCCTCCAAATGTCAGTAATTTGAAAAGAGTAACAATCACTGCCACACACAGTCAGTTACTGAGTCAGCTGGGCTCAGGACACCAGACTAAAGACGGTGCATTTATCATTTCCAGCCTTATACAGTCTTGGCATCCTGGCATCATATTTAGTCAGAGTTCTCCAGAGAAACAAAGCCAGTTGGTCATGTGTATGTGTGTGTGCCTGTGTGTGTATGTAGATATATTTATTTATACAGTTGACCTTTGAACAACATGGGTTTAAACTGCATGGATCCACTTACCTTCAGATTCTGTTCAATGAATATACTGAAGCATTTTTTTGAAATTTGTAACAATTAAAAAAAACTAGCAGACAACTCTTATAGCCTAAAAACAAAACAAAACAAAATCCGAAAAAGGTGTGTCATGAATGCGTAAAATATACGTAGATACGAGTCTATGTGTTAAGTGACTGTTTATGTTATCGGTAAGGCATCTGGTCAACAGTAGGCTCTTTTCAGTTAGGTTTTTGGGGGAGTCAAAAGATATACTCAGGTTTCCAGCTGTGTGTGGTGGTGGGGGGGTGGTCAGTGGTCAGTGCCCCAACCCTTGTATGCTTCAGGGGTCCCCTGTATATACTTGATATTAATCTCCTTACACGCAGGTGTGTACACACACATGCACACACACACATTTACTATAAGGAACTGACTCACATGATTATGGAGTTGACAAGACCGAAGACCTGCAAGGGGTGAGTCAGCAAGCTGGAGACTAGGAAAGCCAGTGTTTTAGCTCCAGTCGGGAGGCAGAAAAAAAAATGCTGTCCAATTTAAAGCCCACCAGGCAGGAGGAAGTCTTGCCTCCTCTGGGGCAGGTCAGCCTTTTGTTCTATTTGGGTCTTCACCTGATTGGACTGGACCCACCCACACTGGGGAGAGCAGTCTGCTTTCCTCAGTCGGCTGATTCAAATGTTAATATCATCTGCAACATTCTCACAGACACACCCAGAATCTCATGTGGTCCAATGTCTGAGCACCTTGTGGTGCAGTCAGGTTCACACAGAAAACTGACCCTCACACCTATTTACACATAGAATCACAGGCTCAGAGGCAAGTCACTCACCCAGGTCATGGCGCCACCATGCTGTAAGCAAAGATTTGCAGCCGATCTGCCTGCTGGCGGCTGCTGTAGGTCCAGTCTCATGGGGACCTCAGAAATGTTTCCACTGGGCACTTAGTAAAGCCAAGTGTGGGATTGCTTAGACTATCATAACATTTTATATTTTATAATCACAGGATGGATCCCCCATTTTTTTCCATAAATGACAAAAAAACTTCTTAAAATGTGTAATGCAGGACTTAGTACATCAAGAAATATATTTAACGCTTAGAATTATGATGCTAGAAACCAGGATCCTATGTGCCTTTTGCACAGCCTGGAGAGTGTCTGGAGGGACTGGTGGCGTCTAGCGATTTATCTACAGCACGTAGAGCATGCCTTTCCTCTACTTGCTTCCCATCCATACAGATTCGCTAAACTTTAAATGACTAAATGAATATATGAATACATGAATGAGCAACTGGCCTTTTTATCTAAACTTTTTCATGAGTATAGCAAATTTAGAGAACTCTGTAATCACGGTGCATACATCAAGTAAGTGATCTGCCTGAACGCTTTGGGGGAATGATAATGATTTGTGGAATCTGCCACTCCTCCTGGTCAAAAGGATTGGATGTGTGAAGTCAATGGCAGCACGTATTATTTGTAGCTTCTCACACAGGATCTTGTCAGATGTGACCTTGCTGCTTGATAGCCTCGCATTAATTATTTACAAGCTCTTGGAAGTCATTGGCTTGGTGTCATTTACCGCTTAGAACATTTCCCATTTTCAAGGGTTGATAGAAAGCAGTTCTGACCGGAAATGCTGTGTGGATACAACCTTGTTTTATGGTCTCCCAAGTCCTACCTACTAATGGCCCGGTTTTGTTTCTTTCAGTGAAAAAGGCGATTGAGTTGAAGTCAAGAGGAGTCAAGATGCTGCCCAGCAAGGACGGAAGCCATAAAAACTCTGTCCGTGAGTCCCTCTCCTTTCTATATGAGGATTGATGCGCCGGTAAAGGGGGAGCGGAGGAGAGAATGGAGCAGTTAAGGAGAAGCGTTCCCACCCACCGCCTTCCCCACATTGTCTCTTCCTTCTTTTCTACATCCGAGAATATTTTCTGGGAGAAAGAACATGTCACTAACTTCACTTTGTTAGGGAGGAATGTCCTTCTGCTTCTAACTCCTAACCATGTCTCACGTCTGCCCTGATCACTGTCTGAGACTGGACCTTCCAGATGGCTCTCTTAAGTAAATGTGACACAGTCAGGCATTTTTATAGCAGTCTCTCTCCATCCTAGCACACCCCACATACACCAGACCAGACCGATCTCTGAAGGAGAAGTCTGTTCTTGTCTTTTGTCTATTAAAATGTTGCTGACGATTCACTGCCTGGAGAGTAAAGTAACTTTTGGGCGATATCTGCGTCCTTCCAAAGAGAAAAGAAGATCTGCAGACATATCTTGCTGATGACTTTTGCATATGCCCAGCATCTGGTAGACACCAGATCAATAGCTGTGGGAGGAATGAAGGTGTCTGCCACACTTGCTATTTTGGTGCCTTGTCCTCGATGCCCCTCATCATCACTCAGCCATAGGAACCCCTGGCCATGCCTGGACTGGGTCATGATGCTTCTCTGCCACAAGGGCCCTTCGTCCTTTAGCTGAAAGCTGACAACCCGTGTGCTTGTTGGAGACTGACCGTGCAGACCCTTCTTTCTCTGCAGGTGCAGTCAACTCTCCCCTGGTTTTGCTCCCCCCATGCCCTTACACATGTCATAACAGTTACTGGGTACCAGCTTCACTGAGGGCTTGCTTTTCTTACACACAAGAGGTGATTACCCTCTACTGAGATACCAAGTGGGCTGACTTCCCGCAGCGGCTGTTTTCTGCTCACGCTGTTTCTGGGACTTTCTAACCATTGGGTTGTGTTTTCTGTGCTTCCCTAGCAATCTTTTCATGTGATGTTTCTAGCCTAGCTCCGTGGGTGCACCTGTTTTCACGTGATGTTTCTAGCCTTGCTCCGTGGGTGCACCTGTTTTCACGCGATGTTTCC
>NW_012114766.1:3586440-3609965 GCF_000951035.1 Colobus angolensis palliatus | reverse complement strand
GTGATGTTTCTATGCTTGCTCCGTGGGTGCACCTGTTTTCATGTGATGTTCTTAGCCTTGCTCCTTGGGTGCACCTGTCCCTGGTGTTTTGCATCTGTGCATGTTGTTTTTCCGTTGCCTGGCAGTTAGTGGAAGGGCTGGGGTGGACATCTGAACCCCCTCAGGTCAACCAATTCTGTTTACATCTGTATGCTACAGCAGGCTTCTGCATGAGGTTTTATATGCAACAAATATTCTGCTAAAACTAATAAATAAAAATAAACAATGAAAATCTTTTGAAAACGACACTATAGATTGACCTACGTCTTCATCACTCTAGGTTTCCTGACAATTGCTTGTGTGACAATAATCCATAGTCTGTGCTCAGTTTGGAGCAGGTTGGGAGGACAGAGAGATAAACCTGTACCCTGGCCCTCAGAGGCAGGCAGGAGCCACCACACTCTGACTGCCACTCTGGCCCTTAGATCTCTCCCTCTTCCAAAAAAAACAAAAAATCAATCTATAAATGTTTGCATGGCACTTTTTATTGAATAGTCACAGCCAGTCACCCTTTAATGAAATTAGACTGGAAAAGGGTGGGAAAACTGAAGGGAGAAAAACTGAAAAACAGTCAAAGGCATAAAGGTTTTTTTAAAAAAATAAAGTTTTTTAACATTTTAATATTGTTAGCTTTTAGTGTAGAATGTTCTGTAGAGGGAGATATAGTATTTACAATATTTTGAAAATGATTTTTATGATAAAACCCTGCACAAATGATCTAAAGTTCAATGTAGAACCACATATCCGGCGAAACTCTTATATTAAATCAATATCAGGTTGGATATCTGATCAACTGGGCACCAGATTTTTCTGTTATTGCAACATTTAGGCAGAGCTTTTTTTCTTTTTTAATAAGGAGACTATCTCTTCTGTCCTCATCTGAACACAAATTGACATATACATAATGACGCATTTGGTATTAGAAAGCATTCTGTCCTTTCTTTTAACAGTATTAAAGTACATTTTTTTCGGTCAGACATGGGAATTAATCATTAGAGAAAACGAGGAATGGAAACTGTGAGCCTTCTAAGACAAGGAAGGTAATCAATGGTAAAATGTGTCATTCCAGAGAAAGGTGTGACAGAGAAAATGAAACTGTTTCACTGATGAAAGGTCATAGGGTTTGAAGCGAGAGAGGCAAGGATTCCATCGCTGTGCAAGTATGTGCCTTATTCAAGTTCAAAGGTCACCGCTTACAAAATTATTAATGAACTAGTTAATTATTAATGAACCCTTTTCATAGGGTTGTCACTCAGATAAACCAAGAGGTGTGTAAACTGCCTGTTCCAGAGTGTGGCATGCAGTGGGCATTCTGTACGTCTTTGGGGCCTTCAATATGTAAATGGAGGGAAGTGAACCACATGGGGTGAAAGGCAGGGGGGCCAGGCCAGGCCACGTTCCAGCGCATTGTGCGTGCCTTAGGAGTTCCCACCATGAGCCCCGTTTTCTCTTCAGCTCCTCATGAACCCCTTGCCATCTGTAGGAGGCCAAGTGTGAAGGTGCTTTACGTTCTTGATACCCATGGTGACACTGGCTGCCCAGGTGCCTGTTGCTGATGTGAAGATTTTATCTTCTGTCTCCAGGGAGTGAAGTGTTGGTGCCTTCAATGGAGGCCTCATTCCTTTTCAAGCCATTCCATTAACTTGAGTCTCTCCACTTCTGCTTCACCCCAAGATCTGGGTTCCTCTGGGAGACCACAGCTCTTGAAATTCTAGAGATTAGATCCCAGCATGCAAACCTCTCTTGCAGAAGTGATAGAATCGTTTCCCCAACTAAGAGTTTTGTTGCAGATATGACAAAAGCTTTGTGGAAAATGTCCAGCTCAGGGTCTGCAGTCACTGTTAGCTCTTGTTCCACACCCCCCTCTGTTTTCTTCCATCTTAGTATTTTTTATTCTGTAAGCTGGACATTGTTGTTTGTTTATGATCATTCTTCTTCATGAGATTCCTCTGAGAGTAAAAGAAGTGACAGCAGCGGCCAGGGAATTATCTGTTCATTGTAGAATGTGAGGCTGTTGCTGTTAAGTTTTCATCCAGTGCTGACTTCACTAAAGCCAGGCAGGGGTGGACCCTGCTAGCAGCTCCTGTATTCTGCCCATGGGAAGCACCAGGGCATGGATGGGAGGCTGGGCTGCCTCCTGCAGTCCCCTCAAGCTGTCTCTGTTCCAAGGCACAAAAATCAGAGGTCACAGCTCTTTGCAAAGGGTGACCTTATGCATTCATCTCCATCTGGATTTCAGCACCAACTTTTGCCCCTTGTTGCCTCCAGCCTAGAAAGCAGCCACGGCTCAGTGGTGACTCCTTCCCACGCCACTTCTGTGTCCCTGGTGGTGTCTGCAGATTCACCCTTTTGTAAACAGAGCCTTTGAAAGTAGCCCTATCTTACTGGGTTCTTCTCCAAATGACATCTGTTTCCTGATGGGACCCTGTCATGGTGATAGAAAATGTTCAAGGTTTTGATGAATTAAAGAGGGCAAGTTCTACCCAAAGTTCTAGATGTTAAAAAAAAAACAAAAACAAAAAAACACTGGGCAAAGCAAGAAATCCATGCCCTCAGACTATATCAGATCCACCCAAAGTCCTCTTCATTACCCTCACCCCTGTTCACTGTCAGGGCATCAGTAAGAGTTCAGGAAGTGCAGAAAGAGAAAGAGAAAGATGATGGCAGGAAATGGGAGAATTTCCCTGACAGCCTCAGGAAACTTGCGATTTGATAATTAAACAGATCAAGGTCACTGGTCTGATTGTCTAAGGTGTTATCCAAGCTTGTTGTCTCATGACCAAGAAAATTAAGGGGCATGGTTACAAAGGGTGAGGTCAGAATGAAAGTTTAATAAGCGAGGGAAGAAAGCTCTTTGCAAGGGAGAGGGGTCCCGAATGGGTTGCCGCTTTTACAGCTGAATTCAAAAGTTTTTATGAGAAACTCCTCATCTCTGTTGAGTAACTTTTCTAATCTGTAAATCTATCAACACAACTACCCCTTATTTGTGTAGTTGTGGTTATGTCCCCAGGCAAGTACAAAGCAACACTTCTCTTATTTGTATAACTGTGGGTTTGTTTCAGGGAAGCCCCTTCCTCCCTGTGTGAGTTCTCATGGAGCCCACTCTGTATATGCCTGAAAAAAGGGAGGAAACTTTTTCCTGGGAGCTCGCTAATCACACAAAGAACAGAAGGCTTCTGTGCTGAGTCCTGCCAGCTCATCTGTGCAGGTGCAGCCTGAGTTTTCCCAGGCTGCTCTATTTTTGCCTGTAGCTGTGATTTTTCAGGCTGGCTGCTTCTCCAAGGACCAGCCTTCACTGTCTAGCTAACTGATTTTTCCTTCTGCCACAGTGATGGAGGACTGCTCTAATTACAAAACTTAAGAGAGTTAAGTTTTTTGTTTTTGTTTTTGTTTTTTGAGATGGAGTTTCATTCTGACACCCAGGGTGGAGTGCAGTGGCATGATCTCAGCTCACTGAATCCTCCACCTCCTGGGTTCAAGCAATTCTCCTGCCTCAGCCTCCCAGATAGCGGGGACTACAGGTACGCGCCACCATGCCTGGCTAATTTTTTGTATTTTCAGTAGAGACAGGGTTTCACCATGTTGGCCAGGCTGGTCCCGAACTCCTAATGTCAGGTGATCTTCCTGCCTTGGCCTTCTTAAGTGCTGGGATTACAGGCGTGAGCCACTGCACCCAGCTGAGAGTTAAGTTTATACAGATATGTAATACCTGGCAGTAGATTTAAAACTAACTCCTGCTTGTTTCACTTGTAAGACGAAAGTGCCTGTGTTTGGAAATCATGCACATCCCACAGGCTGGTCTCTTCCTCTCCTTCTTCCTGCTGGGCCAGTGACATTTTTCTCCCAGACCTACCTACCTTGATTGTACCTTTAGTTCAAGATGAGCCCCTTGAGGGTTTGGGGTTTTCCCATCCATGACCACAGATATCACACACCACACCTCCTCATCCCCTGACAGCCCAAGCTACCAGTCCATAGCGAGTACCTACTGATGAATGAATGAATGAATGAATGAATGAATGAATGAAAAGACGGAAAGGAATCTCTGTGCCTTGGAACAAAAGCCCTGTAGATTCGCTCAGTTATGCCTCCTAATCTGATGAGTCTTTTGTGAAGTTTGCTTTGGGATCCCAAGTTCCTCAGCTTCTTTACACAGCCTTGCTTTCAACCCTCTGCAATTCATTTCACCATGAACATGCACAAAACCTAACCACATAGTGCAGCGCGACTGGCGTCTTTAGAGATATTTCAACTCTTCTGTGCAGTGAGGGTGTCTCTCCACATTAAGTGTAGAATGAGAAGATTTAAAATTTCCTTTTTCACCAGCTTGTAATCAATAATGTTTGAAGAAAATCCCAAAGATATTAAGACAGTCATTAATATCTTAAATGTCTAAGTATTTTAGAATTAGATGCTTTACATGCTCTAAATTTCGAATTATTTTAATCTTGGAAAAAAAACATTATGTCTCAAAAAGGGCATCTGGAATACACTGAGTGAGCACCCATCCGCCATGGAATACACTGAGTGAGCACCCATCCCCCATGTTATTTCTCAGTCTGAGTGATGGTGAACTGCTCTTTATTCTGAGAGTAGATTCTTTCAAAGCCAAATAAATTACTAAACTGACACAGCATATATTGGTTTGTTGTTGAGACAGAATCTCATTCCGTCACCCAGGCTGGCGTGTGGTGCAGTCTCGGCTAACTGCAACCTCCACCTCCTGGGTTCAAGCGATTTTCATGCCTCAGCCTCCTGAGTAGCTGGGACTACGGGCCTGTGCCACCAGTCCTAGTTAATTTTTTTATTTTTAGTAGACATGAGGTTTCACCATGTTGGACAAGCTGGTCTCGAACTCCTGACCTCAGGTGATTTGCCTGCCCTGGCCTCCCAAAGTGCTGGGATTACAAGCGTGAGCCACCGCACCCGGCCAACACTCTCTATTTTTTAATGATGGTAACAGTACATGTCATTTCTTCTTCTCTTCTTCTGAGCATTCTCCTTGGCGGAAACCAGTTTTGGCAGCCCTCAATGTGAGGATTACTAAAGTAAATAACCTATGGGTGCCCTTCTAACTCCAAAATATATACACCTGTAGGAACGAAGATAAACAAAGGGTTGGTTGTTATTTTTGAACTAGAGATTCTTCCCCATGTAAAGTTAAAGACAAATGACCAATTCGATCTTGATTTGTGGTAGCTCACTCAGATAAGCTGATGGCACGTGCTGTGTAGAGAGGAGCATTGCAGTTACAACAGTTTACAGCCATGCAGGGTGGGGCAGTTAATACAGAACCTTTATTTAATAAAAAGCTGATTTTCTAAAAAATATGGAAAATTGAGCAGTATAATGCATGGCCTTTATGCCCCTGGGAAAAATAACAACAGAACATTATAAACTAAATGCCCCTGGAATTCTCCTGTATTCAACCATAAACTGTTCACTTCCTTGCCCTTTGTTTCTTGTGGACAATCAATGTTTTCTTACCTTGAAAAGAAAAAAAAAAAATGACCTGAAGCAAAACAGAATGATATTCATCCCAAGTTTCCAAAGAGACAGTTCAGTTCATGAAAGCGATTGGTCGAATCCTGTCCTTCATAATGACATACAGTGGTTCCATCTCCCTCTGGCTTTTCTTGTGGCTCAGGCATAATTTGGAGGGGCAGATCTTCAAACTTGTAGCTCTGTTTTTAGAATGCTACATAAAGTGATGTCTCAATTACTGTATACACTTAATGATGTAATTATAACTGTAGAATGTTTGGATTGTCTTTTTCTAATGCCCTGACTGGTCAAACCATTTTCCGAAATACACTTTAGAAAATAATTTTCCATTTGTATTTATCCACTTATCATTATAATAGTAATATTCACAGTTGTAGTTGTCTTTTTTGGAATAATTTATGACAAAATAAAATATACTAGTGGGTAATCTTCTCTTAATTGTTAAATTCCAATGTGCTAAAAAAAAAAAATAAGGTTTAATCCTAGATTCTGAAGAGTCTCTTGCCCTCATATTAGCCTCTGAGTTTAGCATCGTAACTGCCAGCAGCAGGTTCAGTTCAGCCCAGGGACAGACTTCAGCGCATGTCCTCTCTCTGGGACCTGTGGAAGCTGAGAGAAAGGAAAAGAGAAGCCATGAATTCTCATGAATAGGGCTACCATGAGAAATAGAGAGAAGAAAACCAGCTCACTCATGTTCATCTTCAGAAAGTTGTCCCAAGATGATCCAATTCCAGAATGATCTGAGGCAGATTATGTGGCTTAGCCTGCATTTCTCTTCTGCAGGCCAGAACTTTCTATCCACGGGCTTACTTGGGTGTCACGTTGGTGTCTAACAGGCGTCTCTCTCACTCTTACCTTTCACAGAAGAAGCCTGTGACTTCCAGCATTCAGTCCCTAGACCTTCATGCCACCCCTCTCTCCGGCCCCTTGGTGAGCCCTGACCGTCCCTCAACATGTCTCAAGCCTTTCTTGTTACCTCCAAACCACCATTGCCTCTCATCCGTATCATCTCATCATCCTCCGCCTCTCGCTGCCCTGACAAAGTCCCACCCTGCAACCAGAGGTTTCTGGGTGAAATATCAGTAGAACCATATTCTTCCTCTGCTCCAGACCCTCCAAGTTTTCCCATCACAGGCAGAATGAGTCCAAATTCCTCATGAAGACCCAAAGACCTCCTTTCCTCCTACCCTCGCATCCTGGTCCTCTTGGTTTCTGGGCTGTTTCTTGAGGAAACTGGACACGAAACCACCCGATGGTCTTTGCTCTCCTCTTTCCTCCACCTGAAATACTGTTCCAAAGCAGCCCCATCACATCCTCCCTCCCTCACACCGTTTCTTAGAATTCACTTTCTCTGGCAGCTGTCACTGATCACCCTACCTAAATATCATGTATCTTGAGCATCCACAACTTCTCCCACCCAAGTACTAACCAGACCTGACCCTGCTTAGGTTCCAAGATCAGGTGCATGCAGGGTGGCATGGCCATTGACTTGAGCATCCACAACTTCTGTCTTCTCCCGATACTTGCTCTGTTTTTGTGTTCTTTAACTTATCGTAACATATCATATATATCACACATATAAGTGTGTGTTACTTGTACATGTATCATAAACACACACATAAAGTAACCCTATTCATTTAATTTCTCTCACATCTCCAGGAGGATATAAACTAAACTCCACAAGGGCAGGTATATTTTCTTTTTTTTCTTAACTTATTTTTTATATTTTTTCCATAAGTTATTGGGGTACAGGTGGTATATGGTTACATGAGTAAGCTCTTCAGTGGTGATTCGTGAGATGTTGGCGCACCCATCACCCGAGCAGTAGACGCTGCACCATATCTGTTGTCTTTTCTCCCTTGCTCCCTTCCCACTCTTCCCCCAACTTCCCCAAAGCCCATTGTCTCATTCTTATGAGGGCAGGCATATGTTCTGCTTTGTTCTCTGATCTCTACTAAGAATTTTTAAGAGTCCCAAGTACACAACAGATGCTCAGTAAGTGTTGGTGAATTGAATAACCCAGGGATGTAGTTATGGGCCGGCGTGTCATGGGGGAAGAGGGTGCTCATGTATTTCTTCAATTAGATTTTTGTATTTCACATCTTCACTCACGCATTAAAGAATCCCTTGTTGCAGAGCATGCAGAAGCTGTCGTAAAGAGGATCAGCATCTGTTCCTTCCCCGGGGGAAATTACAGTCTGCTGGTGTTTCAGATCTCCAGTAAATATTTGTCACACAGAGTGCTGTCATAACGGTAGCAACATTTATTGATGATTGACTAAAAATGGAAACTCACTATCTTTCAAAATATGAGTAGATCAACCCATGAAATACAGAAATACATAGAATTAGAGGATGGAAAGTCATAGGAAGGTAGGGCCATGTGAGGTGCCACCAAGTCCTCTGTAAAGTACCTCCTCTGTGGCTGAAATGTCTTATTTGTAGACTTTTGCTAGGTACTGGCTAAGAGAAAACTGCGCCCATTATCAAAATGGTATGTATTATATGGAAAAAAGGACAAATAATTAAATAATTCATCAATGTCAATAAAACACAGTGGTTTCAGAATCATGATACCCACAGCATGAAAGGAAACAGTAAAATTATGAGAAATCATTCAAGTTGCTGTCACAAGGCGATAACAGCTGGTAGTAAAAACTAATTGTCAGTCTAAAATGTGTGCTTTAGTCAGTCAGAACACACGCTGTAATATACTAATTTTCCTCTGTCCCACTGCTGAAGGAGTTCATTTGTTACCGAGTCAATGGCTGAGACATGCTTGTTCTTAGGAAGGTCATTTGAAGAATTTCAGTGAAATGCATGCTGCCTTTCTGCAGAGTGCTTCCCTCAATCCAGAGCTGGAGGTGGGATGTGGGTGCAAGGAGGGTGGGAGGAAGGGAAGGGAGAATGGAGTGAGGACCTTCATCAGCCTGGATGCCTGACTTCGAACCCGGGATACCAGGGAACAGAAGGTGTGACATGTCCCCTAATCCTATCAATTGCAAATGATGCTTATGTAGTTTCAAGCTCAGAAACTTTATTTCAGAAATCATTTCCCACGGACATTTCCATCAGGCCATAATTTTCCAGATAACCAGATATATTTTCGCTCTATTAGTGCGCATATGGATAATCTTCTGTAATGAACATGATCCGCTTTACTCATCTATGAGAAACACATTTTGCTTCCCAATAATATTGTTAAGGATACCAGGCATGTTGCTGGATTGCTGGGATTGCCTCTCATCATCAGGTCTTGCTTTTAGGGACATGAGTGTTGTATTAGGAACGTGCGATTTATCTGAATGGTAGTAGGCCAGAGTGATTTGTAACACTGCTGCCGAAAGAGGCATGCCTGCTAATCCGTGTGCCAGATTTCTAGCACTAAGTGCTGTAGATCCTGTTTTAAAGCAGATTTTCATGGTGGGAAAAATAATAGCCCCATTAACCTCTAGCAGTAGTATAAAGGCTTAATAAAACAAGAAGGATAATTGCTCTAATCTACTTTACTCTATCATAAAGTGTAATAATTTGGAGTTTTGCAATTGTTAAAGACCCATGTTTTCTTAGCAAAGATCCATCTCCATATAACACGAATACGGTAGATTGTAAAAATTGGTTCATCAATCAGGTAAGTAAATTATGCTTGCAGTTTCTAAACAGGCCTTTGTCACTGCAGGAGCTAAAATATCTTTTCAAATGCTATGGAAAAGATTGCTGTGAAGGGGATTGATGTCTAGATACATTTGAGAACAGCATCACTGGTAACTAGAAGCCAAACAAGATTGTTCCTCAATTATTCATCATACCGTTTACATAATATAATTTTTTAAATAACCAGAAAAAAGGATCTATTAAAATACATAAAACAATATATATCCTGAATGGCTTACAGATGGTCAAATTGAATCGTAACCATAGAAGTAAAATGCTTTTCAAGTGGTTTCAGCATACAATTAAAGAATACAATTGATTCACTAAAGGGAGAAACTCACTTTGTGTGATGACTAGAGAGCGCATTCTTTTACCTCAAATAGTGAATGAGAAACCACCTAGAGATGATGGCAGACCTAAAAAAAGAAGTATACATTTTTGCATTTCCAGCACTACTTTTGAGAAGTGCAATGTACCACATGAATTTTCATCAAGTTTTATAGAAGAAAATAACTAAATAAATTTCTATTCCTATGTAATTGGATGAGAAAAACTCTGAACCTCTGGAGGATTATGAATCATTCATGTTCGGCACCCACACAGTCAAAACAATTCCTGCAGCAGTCAGAAGAGGGAACTGCTATATTGTTGTAATAAAATCATCTTACAGGATGAAGTCTTTGTTAGTGAGTAACTTCATCAGAAACTTTAAAAGCTAAACTAAGTAATCATTGAGGCTTTCTTATCAATTACATTAAAGAATTCCGTTTTATACACAAGGAAACTAAGTCAGCAAGGAAATTAATTAGCCTTGATAGAAACATAATGAAGAGACTGAGAGTTAAATATCAAGATGAACTCAGATGATCAAGGGGAATTCCGAAAAAGTACGCATATCTTAAGCCTTGTTTTATTTAAAACACATTTTAAAGGTGTAAGGAGGAAACCAAAAATGTTTTCAGAGCGCTTATAGAATTACAGAATCATGAAGCTGAAACTGACTGCCATTTTCCAGAGGTAAATCAGTTTTGCCCAGACTTGATAATTTAGCCTCACTGAATGAAGTTTCAAAAAAAAAAAAGAAAGCCAATTTAGACACTAAAAGATGATTATGCTGATTATTGATGACCTAACAGTATTGGGCCTGAAATTATTCATGGCATCAGGAGAAGCTGCTGCCTTGCATCTGCCCTCAATGGAAGAGGAACGTGGCCACATTCACCAGAACCCACGACCTACTGGATCCTGGGGCCCGTACAGTCTACATTCCCAAACTCTGCAGTCCACGTGGCCCATAGATAGAAGGCAAAGCAACTGATAACATACTCTCTTTCATAAATCTGTTTTCATGGGAGTTCAAATGAGCTGCACTAATATAGAAATAAGAGAATTTAAAATATGGAAATACATTTTAACTCAAATGATAAGGAGTAGAAGAAGTATATTTTACAAATTTCTGTTGACCTTTTTTCAATATTCTTGGCCTCTACTTTCTAACTTGACCCTGTACTTTGGGGACACTTGGGTGAGCTTTACTGACTGTTGTCTCATCTGTAAAATGGAAGAGCTTCAGTGTGCATCAGGGTTATATAATGACGACATTTGAATCTTCCAAAGTGCTCACTTTTTTCCCTGATCTGTCCAAATTAATTACCACACTAATCGGATTAAATTAGATTAATTGCAGCAAATGATTATATTGATTTGGTTGAGCACTTGTTTGGTCACGTCCCCCCGGGTTCACTGCGTTTACATTATATTCACTGAGAAGAGATGCGACGAAGCAGTCCGTGTAGTTGATGTCAGAGAAGAAAAGTAAGTCATGTTTGAAGATACGTGAACGTATACGGCAAGTCAAAGAGATCAGCCACGGTGAACACACTGGGTAATGAGTGGTGTGCTTTGGAGATGGAAAGCACCATGTTTTGCAAGCAGTACATATTCTTCTTCTTATTATTAGAATATTTGCGGGAAGTGCAATGTGACTGTCTAAACTGTCTGTTTTATGGTTTGAACTGTCCGTTTGAAAGGCATATGGAATAACATCAACCATGTGACATCCGATTCATTATGTATCTGGGAAAAATCACGGCTTGAAGTAAGAATTCGAGGTAACTGATATGTAGGAAATGTCTCATTCCCTGTCCGCCTGTGAGAAAATCTTAACAGCTTTTTTTTGTATGTGTGCAAATATACAAATGGTAGGTCTTCCACAAGTCACATTTCTGACCTTGGAAAAATCTATCCCGTATCTTCAAGCATAGTTTTTGGAAGGGCTGGTTTGTTGTGTTCTTACAAAGATAGAAAATAATTAGAAGAACATCAAACGTGTTCAATGAATATATCTTGTAAAAATATAACGGTAATTTCTATGAAATGAAAAAAAATGCCATTTTAAATTGGATAAGTGTTTGCTGGTTGATTTATGACCTAAATCCTGTTCATCATGTATTGAATATCTTCAGACTAGGATTTAACTGTCATCCTTCCTTCCAACCAAACTGCCATTTTACTAACTTTTAAATACAATTTGCTAGAATCTTTCTAATAATTATTTATAACATATTTAGACCTAAATTTTCTTTCTGGATGCTTTTGTGAAGCATATGAGCATTTTCCTCTAGTACTATCATCCTTCAAAATCATATTATTCTTTTATTTGCTGGAAAGCAATGAATAAATATTATATTATTGTTCTCTTCTGTATCTGTGATAAACTCTAATTATCATAAGATACAGCCAGACTTGTATTTCTCATGATTTTATATTAATATTCAATCTATTAAGAAGATTAATTGGAATGTACCTAATAAAAGTGAGGTTTGGCATACAGGACACACTGAGTAATTCTTTTTTTTTTTTTTGTTACTTGGCATTTCTTATGGGAAATTAAGTATTTTTTGGTAAAGGGCATTAGCTTGCAAATTCTGCATCACAGCACTATAATTTTAGATGGATTAATATCCTTGCCCATGTTCCAAAGTCTTCCAGCATTTATTGCATCTATGAGATAAACCTGATTTTCAGACAGTGTCTTAAAAGTTGTTGGAGCTACGTCCCCTGTGCTCCTGCAATATCCTCACACTACACTTTTTCAATGATCACACACACACACACACACACACACACACACACACACAGCCTCCAATTCTGTTTTGAATGTTCTTTCTGCCCCGTCACTTTTTCTCCTCCAAATTCCCTTCATGTCTTCAGCTAATGTCCTAATCATCTTTAAAAACCCAGGTAGCATACAATTTTCGCTACTTTTCTTGACATACTCCAGACTGGCAAGCTACACCGGGTGCTAATGATCTGCGACTTCCCCTCACACCCGGAATGAATCCAGCAGGTTTCTGTGGTCTTTAGTATCCGGTATTGCTTTGTGTCCAGGCTCATTCCTTGCCGTGTCCCTTGGCTCCCTGCACGTTCTGTTACTTCTGCTTGGACCACTCTTCCCACTTCCTTTTTGGTGCTGCTTTCGAAGCAGAATGGTACCTGCTTCCTCCAGGCTCTCCCCTTCGTTCCCTCTAGAGCCCACACCAGTTGGGTATCTACTTCCCCTCCTCCATTGCTGTGTCCATCCACCCAGCCTCCCTCTCAGGCCCGGGGCTGGCTCCTTCCTTTTCTCCTGGGTTCTGCATGGTGGAGAGTCTCAGGCCTGGTCTTCCACTCAACCTGAACCTGGGACCTCACCCAGCCTCTTGATCTTAAATACTGTCTCTACGCAGATGCTTTCCCAAACGGTGTTTTCAGCCTGACCCTCTTCCCCAGACTCATGTATGCAGCTGCCTGCCTGACACAGTTACTCCCTGATGTGCAGCAGGCAGGGCTGATCATCAGCCTTCTGTGTGTCAGTTTGGGAAAATCCTTAGCCTGAGTACCCCTGTCTATCTGCTCAGCATCCTGCTGTGCTCCTGGCAGCCCATGTCTAGGAAGTGAGGTGTGGACACCTGAGCATGACTGGGCCCTTCCTGGACTCCACTCCAGAGCCATGGCCTCCCTGGGTTTCGAAGGTCCCTGCCCCATCTATGGACACATTCACCTTGTCAGTGAGATCTGTGAGCCCCTCTCCAGCATGTACACCCACAACACAGAGCACACACACCTATACCCAACACACACACAACACGGAACACCCCAAAACACACACACTAACACAACACACATACTCAACACACACACACACACACCTATACGCAACACACACACATGCAACACGGAATACCCCAACACACACACAACACTGCATGGTGGAGAGTCTCGGGCCTGGCCTTCCGCTCAACCTGAACCTGGGACCTTACCCAGCCTCCTGATCTTACATACTGTCTTTACGTAGATGCTTTTCCAAATGGTGTTTTCAGCCACTAACACAACACACATATTCAACACACACACACCCCATACCCAACACCCAGCACACACACAATAACAAACACAACACACACACACTCAAGACACCCAACACACATCTATGCTCAACAGAAACGAAACACACATACAGCACATATTATACCCCAGCACACATACAACACACACCATAACAAACAACACACACACGCATTTTCTAATTCCCTTTCTGTTTTATTTTTCTCTTTGTATCTTTTTATTACCTAATAACTACATATATGTATATGTTTATTTATTTTGTTCATTGTCTCTCTCATGGAATAAGGGTGGGGATTTTAGTGTTCTATTCACTGTAGAACTGTGCTTGGGACATTGTAGGGCTTAGTAACGATCAGTATAATGGATAAATGTATCTCAGGCAGCTACCTCCTCCCATAATTTGACCAGCAATTTCAGTATCAAGTCCTAGTATCAACACCCAGCTAAGTCAGCCCACTCACAATCGTCAGACTACCCCACACTCTTTTTTTATTTTTATTTTTATTTTATTTATTTTTATTTTTTATTATACTTTAAGTTCTAGGGTACATGTGCATAACGTGCAGGTTTGTTACATATGTATACTTGTGCCATGTTGGTGTGCTGCACCCATCAACTCGTCAGCACCCATCAATTCATCATTTATATCAGGTATAACTCCCAGTACAATCCCTCCCCCTCCCCCCTCCCCATGATAGGCCCCGGTGTGTGATGTTCCCCTTCCCGAGTCCAAGTGATCTCATTGTTCAGTTCCCACCTATGAGTGAGAACATGTGGTGTTTGGTTTTCTGTTCTTGTGATAGTTTGCTAAGAATGATGGTTTCCAGCTGCATCCATGTCCCTACAAAGGACACAAACTCATCCTTTTTTATGGCTGCATAGTATTCCATGGTGTATATGTGCCACATTTTCTTAATCCAGTCTGTCACAGATGGACATTTGGGTTGATTCCAAATCTTTGCTATTGTGAATAGTGCCACAATAAACATACGTGTGCATGTGTCTTTATAGCAGCATGATTTATAATCCTTTTAACAGAAGTCATTATATACCACATTACTCAGATTTTATCATTTCTTGGACACCTGAAAATAATTGAAAAAATCATTTATCAAATATGTGTGTGTGTGTGTGTGTATGTGTGTGTGTGTATATTTCATTTTCTCCTAGAATATAATCTCATTGATAAGTGACTTGCCTCCTACTTGGTTATAGACCCAGAACATATTATGCCCGTTGTCTTGACAAGCATTTGATAAATAGTATTGATTCATTGACTCCTGACCAGTTTGACTCACTATAGCAAATTACCTGACACAGTGTGGGTGGCTGTATCTATTGGTATGTATTTATGTATTGATCTATATTCTACATCTAGAATAAATGTATGTCTGATTATTACTGAGAAGAACTTTAATATTATAAACCTTCTTAAGAGTTTACCAATATAATATTAATGTTACTTTTGGTAATAAATCAGATCCAATTAATCACACAAAAAACAGGATCACTTTTTTTACCCTTGTCTTTGGTAATTGAATGGCATTTTTTAATTTTATTTTTTAGTATATAAAGATGAAAGTACCAGTAGGATATTAACATTTTTCCAAAGAAACAATACTAATGCCTAATAATATCTTTGCCTATTAGGGTCCAGAGGTCTCTGAATAGCCTGTAGTAAAAGGCACATGGGCATAAGTCAGACCGCATGTTTCCCTCAGAAATTGTTGTGTCCGGGCGCGGTAACTCACACCTGTAATCCCAGCACTTCAGGAGGCCGAGGCAGGCAGATCATTTGAGGTCAGGAGTTCGAGACCAGCCTGGCCAACATGGTGAGACCCCCATCTCTACTAAACATCCAAAAATTAGCTGGCTGTGGTGACCCGTCTGTAATCCCAGCTACTCAGGAGGCTGAGGCAAGAGAGAACACGGGAGGTGAAGGTTGCAGTGAGCCACTGAGATTGTGCCGCTGCACTCCAGCCTGGGCGACAAAGTGAGACTCTGTCTCAAAAAAAAAAAAAGAAAGAAAGAAAAGAAAAGTTATTGTTAAAGTATAAATGTCCGGTGGCCTGGGTCAAATGAGACACTGAGGCGCATTAGCGGTGACAGACTCCACAGAGAGCAGTGAGTCTCCTTCCTGATCGTTCCTGAGTCTCTTTACCTGAGTCTTTTCTTCTGGGTTGTGCTTGTAACTTCGAGTTCAGTGAGGGGTGTGTGAATTATGGTGCTGTTGGCAAAATCTCAGGATAGTGACTAAGGGGGGCTGTGAAGGATTTTGCCCCAGGGCACTGAGGTGTACAGGGTACAACAGCGCAAAGTCAGGAGAAGCAATCTTGTCGGGTCATGGTCATCAGCGGCTGGAGTAGGAGATGGGGATGCAGTGGCTTCCCCAGGCCTCTCCAGATGAGTCAGAGGATGAGTGCGAAGTTGAGTGAAATCTGACCCGGAGCAGGAAGACGGCTGAGTTACGGTTCTGCTGATGATGAGACCAGATCCCCAGCATCCTGTCTCATGAGCTGGACAAAGACCATCATTCAGGGGAGTGAAATGAGAGCGCTTGATTAAAATAATGTTAGAGTGTGTTTTCACCATGAAACATGCTTAATCGGGAAGCCATGTAAATCATAGATTCAAATTCTGCCTGAAAATATTCAAGTTACAGACTCTCTTTCATCATATTTTTAGATCACTGCAACTGCCTCTTTTTTAAAACCAAGGAGAAATGTTTTAAAAATGGTATTGAGCCTCATTTTCTCAAATTCTAAAATAACGATAATATTTACCTTATCAGATTTTCTATAACTGTCTATTACATTGCTATAAGATCACTTAGCCCAGTGCCTGCCACTAAGGGGCACTTAGGAACCATATCAGTTGTTATATATTTTTGTTAGGATAGGATAGAAGCCAAAGGTTGGAAGATTATAAAGTTATGTGTAAATACAATGATTCATTCAGGTAGGTCCTAAGCTTCCTCTTTGGCTATGCCAAGTTTTTAGATGTCTTGCATTGCAATAGAAATTACAGATTGTGTTACATAAAGAAAGCATCAATCTTCTCTTCATTGATGGTTTTTGGTTTTGTTTTTGTTTATTTTTTGAGACAAATTCTCACTCTGTCACCCATTCTGGAGTACAGTGGCAAGATCCTGGCTCACTGCAACCTCCGCCTCCAAGGTTCAACTGATTCTCCTGCTTCAGCCTCCTGAGTAGCTGGGATTACAGATGCCTGTCACCATGCTCAGCTAATTTTTTGTATTTTTTGTGGAGACATGGTTTCACCATGTTGGTCAGGCTGGTCTCGAACTCCTTACCTCATGTGATCCGCCTGTCCCAGCCTCCCAAAGTGCTGGAGTTACAGGTGTACACCACCAAACCTGGCCCACTGATATAGTTTTGTTAGAAGATGTCGCCATGTGTGTTACAGAGAAAAAGATACTTTAGTACCAGGGTAATGATGAAACCTGTCAGCACTCCCCACCCCCACACAGAAACACACATTAACCAGTCAAATAATGGGGCCGACTTCTACCTTCTTTTAATTAATTTATTTAATTTATTTATTATTTAATTATTCATTAAATGAAATCAATGCATTTGAGTAATCAGACCACCTATTCAAAGAACCTCAATTTTGCTAGTTTAGAAAATTAAAATATGACTATTTCTTTTTTTTTTTTTATAAATTTAACTTTATCTTATAACAGTAAGAAAACATTTAAGAGTATCTCAGTACAAACTGTGGCAAAGATGTATCAGCTACGGGCTCTATGTAATTCTCAGCCTTCCTACAACTCCACACAGCCCCTGAGGACAAGCAAACTAGTGAAAGAATATTTTGAGACTGGAAGTTACGGTATCATCACAGTACCATTGAATCATATCTCATTAATGTAACAACACTTGCAAGGGCTGGCTAATTGAAAAGTAGATGAGTACTAACAGTCTATTTGGAAGGTGTCCCCAGTTAGTACAGACATTGCGTTGCCCCACAGGTTGAGAAGCCTTGAACACAACTGTGATAGTTTACCCACATGCAGAAGAAATTGCTTCAAATATTTTATCAAAGGCTATAGCAAATTTTAGATTCAGGGAATTTTTGTTTTGTTTTGTTTTGAGACAGAGTCTTGTTCTGTCACCCAGGCTGCAGTGCAGTGATGCGAGCTCTGGGCACTGTCACCTCCTGGGCTCAGGCGATCCTTCTGGCTCAGCCTCCTCCCAGGTGCGCACCACCATGCCTGGCTAATTTTTGTATTTTTTGTAGAGACAGGGCCTCGCCCTGTTGCCCAGGCTGGTCTCAAACTCCTGGGCTTAAGTGATCGTCCTGTCTCAGCCTCCTAAAGTGCTGGGATTACAGATGTCAGCCACTATGCCCAGGCTAGATCATTGTTGGGATTACATTTATTATTATTTTATGTTTGCTAAAGCAAGAACTCCATTTAGCGACCACTGTTACCTTGTTAAAATATTAGGCATAGGTCAATACTTACTGGTGACACTGTATAGCACCTTTGCTACTTAATTAATGAACATGATTATTTGCAGCTTTATTTAATTTGAGTCAATGTGCATATGAAATGCTAGAGGAAATATCTGATTTAAAGCTCATGTTCTTTCTGAGCCCAGTAGTTTGGAATCATGGTGTCTTCAATGAATAGACTGTAACTTTGTCAAAATCACTTTCTGTCTCTGCACCTCTGCTTCACTTATTGACCATGTTTTCATCACTCAGAAGGGGTTAATTATAGTACTTTACTCGTAGGATTGGTGTAAGTATTAAAGGAGATACCTCATGTAAGGCATTTAGAACCAGGCCTGCCACATAGTAAGCACACTCTAAATATTTCTGTTTGGTGGATTAACAGTGAACTGAATTGTCCTTAGATGAATGTGGAAGACACAGTCAACGGTGGCTCTTCCAGGAACAGAATAAAATGGAAATGTATGAGCAGAGTGAGAATAAAAACACTTTCCTGTCTTCAAGAATATTTCTACTTCTATCCATAATTATCTCTAACTGTCCTTCGATTCCCTTTCTTCCTGAAACATTCTGTAACCAAAGGAGACTGTGGCATTTCTGATGGCATAAGCAAGGGTGGTATGTGGGAAGGACAATACAGGAGTTAACTAGATCATCTGGAGATGGCTTAGTCCAATGTTAGTCACAGGCCCCTGATACTAAGCTGCAAGTCCTGTAATTCACTTCCTGGTAACTGTGGATGAGTTGGAAGGTGGGGAAGTGTGCAGGAACTTGTCTGCAGCTCCCAGAAAGTCATGACATGTTCCCAACCTCAGAGCACATCATCTCACACCTTAGACCAAAGTATGTAGTTGTTCAGTTGCTGTTATTTTTCTCATTTTGTGATGAGTTGGGAATAAGCGTATCACTCACATTTTTACTAAGATGACCCTTAGATTACTGCTTAAAAAATCAGAATATTGTACATAATTCTCTGCAGAGCCTCGAAAGTGAAGTAACCCTTTTTAGCTTTGTAATATTTCATTAATTTAATTTAATGATTTAATTTTAACTACTTTTAACTTTTTAAGTTTGCTCCTTTGTCAGAGATGTAAGTGGGTCTATTTCTCACTTCTCTATTCTTTCTAGTTGATCGATATGAGTTAATTAACCACTATGACACTGTTTTATTTACTGTAGCATTACAGTATACTCTAGCATGTCAGAATCTGTATTATGCTACAGTTTCACCTAGAAGCTTTTAAATGTAAATATTTTTTAATTGAGGAGAAAGAGAAATTCAGAGTGCCCTATCGAAATATTGCAGAAGTGCCACTAAATTTCATTTCACTGAAAAATCTAGAATTTGTGTTTTTGCCAAGTGGCCTTTTCCCCAATATTTTATTGTATAAATAATAATTATAAATATTGCTAATATTTACTAAGCACATGCATTGTAGCAAAGTTTTGCACATGTGATAAAGAGTAATTTTTCATCATAACTACATTTCCTCATTGACATTAGGGAACAGAGACACACAGAATGAGTCATTTGCCTCAAATCACGTAGCAGTTTCAAAATCTAAAAGCTAAATGCAAAGCACCTCTGTCTAGTTCTTAATTCCTTCTTTATAAATATCGCTGGATGATTAAACTTTCTACTGGCATTTGTAAGGTTTAGCACATTTAAAATTGGTCCTTTACACCTCTATTATAGTCCATTTCAAAATAAAAGAGACACTATTTGTAATTTTGAATAAAATTATACTATCATCTTTGCCCACTTACTCATGCAAAAAGTATTTACTGTGTCCAATTTATGCCCAGCTCTCTCATGTATTTTTATTTGTCAAATATAAGGCATTGCAATTACTTCGAAGCAGATAAGCACACTAAGTGTTCAGTGGTTCCAGCCTATTGAACTTCCTTAAGAACAAAAAGCAGATGCAGTGAACAAAGCAATCCATTTCGGTCATGCTGAAAATTTTCAGATTTAAAAGAGAGAAGCCTTAAAATTCAGATAAGCAAATATGATGGAAAAGGAAACAAAGGGATTGGTAGGAGGTGCAGGGAGGCATTTACTCAGAGCTCACGGCTGCTCTGTCCCCAGGTCATCGACGTGGACTCTGGTCCTCACTGAGTGGAGAGCAAGAGTGGGCTGCGAGAGGGGCGCTATCTTTCTTTCTCAAGAGACTTAAGTGGAGCAAAGATCAAGTGTTTTTACAGGCCAGACTTGGCCATTACTCAAGGCCCTGCTATTTTCAAGATAGCAGTGTGCTTCCAAAGACCACCAGCCATTAATTAGCACGGTGGGGCTCAGGGAGCCTCGGCCCCAGCGTGCGCCTCTCAGCACAAATGAGCAAGAACACAGTGCTCAGCACCCACTGAAATCTTCAGAGAGATCCCTACAAGGGCAGTTCATTGAAACTGGGAGAAAAATATAGCATTTACACACAGGATATCTGGAAGAAAAGTAGAGGAAATTAAAATTGAGATGGTTGCTTTTTGTAAATAGATCTTACTGTTTTATTGCTTTCTCAATAAAGGCTCTGCTTTCATAATTTATTTGAAAGGCAAGTTTCCCAGCCCAAAATTAGAAATACCAAGTTCCAGATCCCTGTTCACCATGGATTTTAATAGAAAGGGGACAGAGTCTGCCTCCTGCAGCCTTCTGGGGGCAGATCATCTTCCATCCATCGTACATGGGGTAACCACAGACTTTTTGGGTCCTGGAAATGCTAAGCTGGGCTTAAAAGCAACAAAGTGAGTGTGGATCTGCCCTGGGCAAACCAAGATGGAAGGTCACCTTCCTATGAGCTACACAGAGGTGCGTTCAGAGGGAGAGGCAAGCTTACATCACACTTGTATTTGTGGTTTTAAATTAGTATAGGATCCTGCATTTTATTGGACATACATTTGATATTTCATATCCAATACTGCTATATCCTCATAATTCTTTTACATCCACCATCCACCCCTGCTTGACCAGTCACATCTCTCCTGAATGTCCTGATAGATTTGAACAAGCTGCTTCTATGTGTGTATGGAAAAGATACTCCTCAGTGTCGGGGAGACAAAACTCCACTCTGCCCTCTTACGGCCCAAGAATTAAATTGACATAAGAAAGATTAGCAGGAGAAAAGCATGCAGATTTATTTAATGCAAATTTCATGTGGCCTGGGAGCCCTCATAAGGAAATGAAGATCCAAAGAAGCAGTTATAACCAGCCACTGATAGACTGACTTGGACAAAGAGTATTTGGTTGGGAAACATGGCAAGGCCAAGGGACTTGGGTGAGGGTAAGGGATCAGCTAGAGAAGTAACCAGGTGGATGAGTGTTAGTGTAGTAAGGTTTGTTTGTACAGACGTCCCTGGGCTTCAGTTTTCTGTGCTTAATGATGAGAATGCTGCTTCCCTTTTGGTATCAGGAGGGTATATTTCGCTTGGAAATTCTATCTCCTGCTTTCAATGAACAGAATGACATGATCTTGTAACTGGCTTTTTTTTTTTTTTTTAAGTATCTTTAATTAAAAAATGCCAGAGCAGCATATATTGGGGTGGCATATTCTTAACCCATTCACCAGCAAATACAGAAGTCACGCAGGATGCAACTCTCATCATCAATGTTGCGGCACCTCCCTATCCTGGAAAAGTGAAGACAAGTGTAGAGACATGGAGGCGCTTCCTGAAAGTCACAGTGTTAGCTGTGAATGACACATCTCTTGACAGTGTCCTTCCTAGCTCGTATTCCAAGCATTCTGATTATCCATGAAGTCAGTAACTCAAGGGGATGACCCACACTCTGATTTCACAGAAACAAGCCCAAGCTTAATTTCAAATAAGAATTTTGAAACCTACCTAATAGTCCCATAAATAGTTTTGTGTTTGGTTTCTTTTTGAACAACATAGAAACTGACCCTTCTGATGGTTATCAGAGGCTGATAAGAATAGTGAGGGGTAAGGACAAGGAGCGTTGGTTAATGGGTACAAAATATACAAAGAAAGAATAAGATCTTCTGTTTGGTGGCAAAATGGGAATGGGTGAATATAGTCCAAAATAATTGTACTTTTAAAAATAACTAAAAGAGTGTGTTGGATTGTTTGTAACACAAACAGTACATGGTTGAAGGAATGGATACCCCATTCTCCATGATGTGATTATTTTACATTACCTGCCTGCGTTAAAACATCTCATGTACCTTATAAATGTATATACCATCAATGTACCCATAGAAATTAAAAATAAAACAATAAAACATTGAAAAAAGAAAGAAATTGACCCTTCTGATCTTAAAGCTTGAGATTAATTGGTTTTATTTGAGTTCCTTCCTCAGAAAAGGGCCCCAAGTCCTCTAAAAATAATCTCAAAGAATGAAACTCACCAGATCACCATATCCAGGCAATGAGATGCCAGATGCTTCTTTCCTGTTTTGTTACCCATCATTACATTTTTTTTCCTGCTATATACACCCCTAATTTTCGTTGGTCAAGGAGGTGGATTTGAGTCTGAGCTCTCTTCTCCTCAGCTGCAGCACCCGATTAAAGCCTTCTTCCTTGGCAGTAATCATGACCTCAGTCATTGGCATTCTGTGCAGTGAGCAGCAGGACCCAGACAGGACCTCTGGTGTTTAGCTAAAAATTTGATGATGTGTAATGAAGATTCAAAAAATGTTTACAGGGGGAAAGAAAATTAGACTGCTGAGTCATTAAACTCAACATAATGGATACAATTAGCCCCGAGGCAACTTTATTTTATGGCTACTATTTTTGGTATAAAACAAGGGCAATGGCTTCAATTTTGCAACTTTGGATTTGATTTTAGCCATCAATTTAAATGTGGCTGAAAAGATGACATCAAAATACTTTAAAAATCCAGCCATGCATTTTCTATAATGAACCCAGTAAATTGTTTTATAATGAAGACATCTCTTAATTTTACTTCAAAAACTGGGCTTGGATGATGTTGATCTTTCTAAGTGGAGCTCACTTAAGTCCAAAAATATTGATTCCCATATTCACTTTCCTACCACACATTATTCCAAAGGGAATTTAATTGTCCACTTCGGCCAAATGCTTCCCCGCAATATTACAAATTTTAGAAGAGAATTTAGAACTGCAATAAAATATGTAAGAATTGTGAATGTAATAAGTATCCTGATGGAAATAGTAGTTTGGAACATGATCTATGGCAGGGAGAATGAGTGTGACTAAAATTAGGCTGCCATCAAGCTCTGACTCTATTTTAAAACTATATCAGCATCTACAACTGGGTTGATCAGTGATGATATAGGAGAAGGACAGTGCCATTCGTTTCTAGATGGCCAGTAAAGAAGACAAAATGTATGTCTATAGTTTGGCAAGCAAAGAAAAATCCCAAAATCTATATCTAAATAAAACGTTAACTACTATGAGTCATTCAGATGAACAATATATAGTTTATATATAATACATATATTTTATATTGAATATGTATACTTGTATAT
>NW_012114766.1:3509438-3586250 GCF_000951035.1 Colobus angolensis palliatus | reverse complement strand
TATTATATGTTATATACATTATATATTACATAATATATAATATCTATACATTTAAAGTTGTTTTTTCATGTTTAGAATAACTATCACTACATTAAAATCGAAAGACTTTGTCCCTTCGGTGTTAGTCCATTCATTTGAATGTGTTCTCATGAGTTACATCATGCTTTTCAATCCCATGAAGCAAGAAGTGGAAATTTCCCCAAATTTGCTAAAACTTAGTGCTCTAATAGACATTTTTCAATATCAATAAACATCTAATAAAGATAAGCAAACTGCTAACTTAACATTCATGAATACTCTTTACATCTTGAAATGATTAGGCAAACGTTGATTTTATCAAGTTAACACAAAGCAGATGTGGTTTAACTGGAAGAACATAACATAAAATTTTATGTCCGGAGACCTGGGTTTGAGTTGAACCTGCTAGTTGAAGGGGCTCGAGCCTCTTTTTGTCTTGTGTGGAAAAGAGATGACAACCTCACAGGATAATTATAGGGATTAAATTAAAAGAGCATGCACATGTTTTCAGCAGAAGACCTGGCAGAAGAATGATATTTTAAAAAGTGCTTTAAACACATTTCATTTTTCTTTTGACTTCAAATGATTTTTCGGCACAGTGCAGGCATCGCGCCTCCTCACCAAGTGAGAGGAGTGCTGACAGGTACCTCCAGAAATGGAGGATCCTAATTCTGAATTCCCTTTAGGCAGATGGTTTCAAACCACTGCCTGTAATTGCTTTGGTGATAAGGAAGCAGTGCCCAGAATAAACAGCTCACTTGTGGTTGTGTAAAAGAATAAATAAGAGAACACAATGAAAGAACTTTGCCTTGACTGATCCATCCCTCTTCTGGGTCCACAGGCTATTCCCAGGGGTTACTGTCTTTAAATATTGACAGAACACTTTGAAGATAGGCAGACATCCCGGGCGGAGGCTGTGAGTCCTTGCACCCGGTCAGTGTCCCTGCTCCTGTCAACTTCACAGCTGTCTTATTTTGTCTAATACAAAGAGCTCTATTAGAGGAAGGTGTTTGATGATGGAAAAAAAGGGCCGAAATGCCTCCTGCAAGGGGATTTAGAGTTAGAGAATGTTATTGAAATACGCAGTTTTATATCATCTACTAGTTTTAAAAAATTGCACCTATATTCCGGATAGAAGTTGGTATTTCAGTTTTACAAAGTTTAGGAATTTCTTCATAAAGATAGACTTCCAGAACAAAACAGGGGAATTTTCCCAGCTCTGACCCAAAGAGCCCTAAAGGATAGAAATCTTTTCATGTCAATAGCTGCAAGTTTTGCTTAAAAGCGAGGTTCTAAACTCAGAGAGCCAATCTTAGGCTTTTGTGAATCTAAGACATCTCCAAACCCTTCTGGGTGCCTCTCGCTGAGCCCAGCTACACTGGGGACACCTGGGCGTTCCCTGTGTCCCCTGATGTCTTCTGTGGCCCTCAGATCTGTGCACTCACGCAGGACGTTGCTGACTCACACAGGACCTGTACTATGGAATCAAGTTTGTTTCCCATGCATTGGCCTTGGACTGGGTATGTTTTCTTGTGTGGGAGGCGAATAACTGCTTATTTATTCAATAATTACTTTTAAATAGCTGTAGATGGTTATTAAGTCATTTTGTTTAAATGAATCATTAGTTGGAACCATGACTTTTCTGGGAGGGAAATTTTCAATGCATGCTATTAATCTTGTATTTTTAAGTGATTTTTTTTATGTGTGTGTATTTCTATAAGTCTTATATACCTCTTTCTTTTATTTTTATTTTACTTTAAGTTCTGGGATACATGTGCAGAACATGCAGGTTTGTTACATAGATATACATGTGCCATGGTGGTTTGTTGCACATGTTAACCTGACATCTAGGTTTTAAGCCCCACGTGCATTAGATATTTGTCCTAATGCTCTCCCTCCCATTGCCCCCCACCCCCCAACAGGCCCCGGTGTATGATGTTCCCCTCTCTGTGTCCATGTGTTGTCATTGTTCAACTCCCACTTATGAGTGAGAACATGTGGTGTTTGGTTTTCTGTTCCTGTGTTAGTTTATTGAGGATAATGGCTTCCAGCTTCATCCATGTTCCTGCAAAGGACATGAACTCATCCTTTCTTATGGCTACATAGTATTTCATGTGTATATGTGCCACATTTTCTTTATCCATTCTATCATTGATGGGCATTTGGGTTGGTTCCAAGTCTTTGCTATGTTTATCATATACCTATTTCAATGATCACACTGAGTTTGATAGAAATGGACACTCATCTTTAAGATATGAAACTTGATTCATATACTGTACCCACATGTGTGTGCATGGTCCCACAACACACAAGCTCAGGGCAACCTTCTTAGGAAAAGTTTCCATATTTCCGTATATATGATTTTAATGGTGAGGGAGAACATGTATACTGTTAGGATGTGTTTAAGATCTGTACGCTTCTGAGATATAAAAGTTTTCAGGCAATTTATGAAATTAAATATAACACATAATAACTTCTACATAACCAATGTTGGCATTTATCGGGTGCCTATGATATATCCAGCATGGTGCTTGATATATACGTTTTCATCTAGTTTTGACAATAATCCTGCCTGGTGGACAGCCACCCACCTCCACCTGCTCTTCAGAAAAGAACACAGCTTGGGAACTTGCCCCAGGGCCACAGAGTTGGTAAGGACTTAGGGCCAGGGATCAAAACTATACCTCTCTGACCCCAAGGTTAGTATTTACTTCATCACATAATGCAGGACGGACAAACGAGGAGAAGACTATAAATTTGAGCTGAAGAAAATAAACGATTTACCTATTCTAGGTGTAATAGTATCTGATAACAAGCATTTATAAACACACATGCATATATTTAATTAAGAGATACAGGTGCTAATCAAATGATGACTTCTTACGCCTATATTTGTCATAAATGATAAGACACTAAGACCAAACCAGTAAACTATTACAGTGTCTCTTTGACAGGGAAGATGGCAGGCCTGGGCTGAGAAAATAATGCTCAGGTACGTAACTTTCCAACGATGGGACAGTGCTGAGAGACAACTTCAGCAAGACAGAATCACGAGAAGTAGCATTAGTCTAGAAAATTTGCATAAGGTGGAAATGCCACCAGCTTAGTCAACTTTGGCTGCTATAACAACATATCATAGACTGGGCAGCTTAAACAACAGACATGTATTTCTCACAGTTTCGAGACTGGAAGTCCAAGATCAAGGTGCTGATAGATTCAGCGTCTTGCAAGGACCCATTTCCTGGTTTGCAAACGGCATCTTGTAATTGTGTCTGTGAGTGGCAGAGAACACCCTAGTTTCCTCCTTTCCTTATAAGAGTGCTAACCTCATCATGGGGTCTCAACCCTCGTGTCTGCATGTAAACCAAACCACCTCCTGAAAGCATCGCTTCCAAACACCATTGCATTGGAGGTTGGGGCTTCAACATAGGAATTTTGGTGGGACACAAGTATTCAAACCACTGCAACCACCTTCTCTTGGGTTTTTGGTCTTTCCATCCGGAAGACTTCCTTTGTTCATTCGCAAACAAAACAAGATAGCATGTCCAAGCCCACATCACTGAGGCCTTACTACAGAGGCTACGTGCATTGCAATGACATGCTGGGTGGTGGAGATGTGAGGATGTGCATAGCACTGCCATTCCTCCAGGAGCAGGGGAGTGGCATGCACATGCGAGCCAGGTCAGTGAAGACCCACAGGTGCTGCAAGGAGAACAGGTGTGGTCAGGGCTTCTGTGTGTGAGGAGAAAAGGAGTCACTAATGGAGAAAGACACGTGGAGAAAGTGGCACTTGAGCCATGACGGGCAGGTGGTGAGGGGAGGCCACTGCATCTCTTCAAGATGGCGTTTTATGGGAGACGGTATTTGTCAGGTTTCCGAAAGGAGGATATTAATACATCCTCTTAAATCCCTGGATCGCTGGGCATTAAAAATCTTCCAGGGAGACTGATGTTAACCCCTTTTTGTGCCTGTTTGTTTTCGGCCTACGGAAGCTTAAGGGGTGACGTGTTGCATATATTTATTGTCTTCTAGGATATAAACAAGCCTTACCTTGTCCAGCCTTTTTCAAATTTAAAGGATAGTCTTTAGTGTGAAGTGCCCTGATAACTTCAGTACAGCCTTGTCTGGAATTGGTTTCACCTCTTTGAAGACTTTAGTTGCCTTTCATTTTTTGAAGAGTGAAGTTGGGATGAAGGGCAGGGACTTGGAATCAGTAAGACTGGGGTTCTCATCCCATTCTCTGCCTCTGCTGGTTATATGGCTAGAAAAAGCAAATCTTTTTTGACTCAGTTTTATTATCTGTAAAATAAGGATAATATCTAACATCTAGAGTTAATATATTTTAGAGTAGCTTAATGTAGTGCATGATACAGAGTAAGCATTTAATTAGTAATATTGTTAAATTATCTAATGAATCTTGGTGTACTGTCCAATACTTTAAGAGTAATGATTTTTATTTGTAATAAGAATGATAATAACCATGATGGTATTTCCTATTTAAATATTCTTGATTTAAATGAGAAATGCTTAGAAAAATATGGCTTCTACTTAGCTGGTGATGATAATCTGTTAATCTTCAGATTACAGGATATTTTACATGATGGGTTCAAAGAATGTGGTATTTGGGGTCATTTATCAATTTGCAATAAATTAACATGGGTTATACTCAACTAACAAAATGAAGCCAACCATAATACAATCTGCTTTTGATAATTCTGAAGACAACTCAGGATCTTGTATTTTCTCAAAGTCTTCATTATGAACATTGGTCAACATTGATAAATGGGCAGTTTCTAGAGAGATCTTTTTTGTTTTTTCTTTTGAGATGGAGTCTCACTCTGTCACTCAAGCTGGAGTGCAATGACGCTATCATGGCTCATTGCAACCTCTGCCTCCCAGGCTCAAGTGATTCTCCCACCTTAGCCTCCTATTGTAGCTGGGACCACAGGCGAGCACCACCATGCCTAGCTAATTTTTGTATTTTTGGTAGAAACAGGATTTTGCTGTATTGCCCAGGCTGGTCTGGAACTGCTGAGCTCAAGCAATCTGCCTGCCTTGGCCTCCCAAAGTGCCAGGATTACAGGGGTGAGCCACCACGCCTGGCCCTTGGGGTGAGCCACCACGCCTGGCCCTCAAGAGAGTTCCTAATGATGGCGTGTTACACTCCAGTGCCCACTCTGTAGGTTTGCACCTTCACGCCTGAGGGAATAGCTCCAATAGTTTCGCGGGCTAAAATCCAGTGCTCATATTATGCAGCAAGCCAGCTGATTGGGTATAAGTTAAAAATAGCTCACACCATAAATGCTTTACATATAAGTTGCCAGCACCCCTTAGGTCAAACAGGCTGAGTTATTCAAGTTAAAATTAGCTCTGAATCAAGTATGTGCATACTGAGAGGGCAGGTGCTTTGTGGAATAGCGAAGATGCCAGCACTTTCTCCTATAAAATGTTTATGAACATCGCAATTGAGTAGGCTGTTAAACACATTCTTGCTTGACATAAGTCAGGGCCACATTGTACCCAGAGACTAAGGGGAGACGATGCTACTTCTTCAAATATTTTCATCCCCATATTCTTGCTAATTTTCCAATACTGAATCATGAAATTGCAATTCTTTTGTTCAGTACATGGCGAATTTTCAATTCACCTGTTAAGCAGGCTTGTAGAGGATACGGATTTGAGAAAAAGAGGACAGAGAGCATGTGTTCAACAGAAATGCATGTGGATACCTTTATTCTGATTCATGCACAGGGGCATATGTGGTTGAATAATTCAGAGTCTGTGTCCCATTAATGAAATAGCATCAGAGTTTCCTTTAATATCGTCCTACTCTCTATTAATTGATTCATTTATTATTAACTCAATAAGCATTAATTGAACATCTACAGTATATCATACTGCTAAATGCTCACTTTCTAGAGATGAGATGAACCTTAAACGAGGAAAGCATGATATGTGTTACAACCCAAGTGCTTACAAGAAGGCATAGGAATAAGGAATAAGTCATTGATTCTCCTTGGGGTGAAGAGCTTGGAAAAGGCTTTTTAAGATTGAAAAACATGGATTTGGGCCCTCAGGCCCTGAAGGAGGAGTAGAAGCTGCCTCTCAAAGTCTATGGCCCATGGTGATGTGCTGCTGGAAAATGTTCAGCAAAGAGTTCTCCCAAGAGAAGAGCCTGATATGCAGCCTTCTTCCATTTGCATGGGTTAAATACATCCACCGTGGTCAATTTCAAACCACCACCATGCCCATCACTGGAGACAGCCTTGGGAACAGGTGCCCAGTGACACTTCACCATGTCATACTCCCACCAGGCACAGAAGTAAATACAATGGCCAAACCTAAAAATGTGATTAGGAATGAATGAGCTTTGAGCCATTATTACATCTGTTTTTAATACAATTGTTTTCTCTTAAAATTTATATAATCTAAATATTTAAAACTGAAATAGCAGCAGACCTACACATGTTTTGAACATTTGACAGTCAGCTCTCCAGACTCTGGTACCAGCATACCCTGAATTGTTCATGCTTTCTGAGCTATGGTTGCTAGAATGCAAGAGTGGGTTCTAAATGCTGACACACACTACAACTGAAAAAAGGAAAGGTCAGAAGCCATTAGGAGAACCGTAGGATTCTCAGACTATTTCTTAATTTATGGTTAAGACTCTTTGGTTTAATATAATGTGTAGGTTTTAAAACAATCTTATGAGCAAGTAGCAAATCAGGCCGTCCTCAGTCAATTTCATCAAATTTATAAGATCCCTGTCCTTAAAGATATTTCATTCTAGACAACAAGATTACAAGAAGTAGACACCAGCTAAACCTTGAATGCTGCATCAACCTTTTAGAATAATACACTTTGAAAGTAAAATAAGATGTTGACTTTCTTAATTTGCTTCTTCAGTTAAATGAAACCTACTGTCTTTTGTGTTCTGAATTATTTTTCTTTAAGTATTGCAATATATTGGAACTAAACATGTATGGTCAAAAACTTTCTTTCGAAAATGACCAGCAGGCTAATGACACAGGACAGAGGAGATGGGGGTGGGTACCCCCCATGAGAGTGTTAGAGGTGGTGACAGGTGAGTCAGCCTGCTTTGAAGTCATGGGTCAAGAACTGAAGTTCTAGGCTACAAGCCCAGGGCTGCCCTTTCCTAAGTTGGATGTTAAATCGGGTGTTAAATTACAGCACCCAAGCAAGGGGCCTGTTCTGTGTCCCAGGCAGCCTGTCGGTGCTGGGCATGCAACACGAATAAGATGAAGAGGCTCCCAAGGAGCTCACAGCACCTTAAAGCAGAGCAGAGGTTTGTGAAGCCTAAATAGATGGTATATTAGGGTAATCTAAAGAGACAGAACTGTCTCTCTCTCTCTCTCTCTCTATATATATATATATATATGTGTGTGTGTGTGTGTGTGTGTGTGTGTGTATATATATATAACCATTAGGATGTATTTAAGATCTATATGCTTCTGAGATATGAAAGTTTTCAGGCATTTTGTGAAATTAAATACAACCTAACGTAAGAATTTCTACATATCGAATGTTAGTATTTATCAGGTGCCTGTGATGTGTCCAGGTACACTGTATTTACATTTATATTTATATAAATATATATAAAGGGGAGTTTATTAGGTATTAACTCACATGGTCACAAGGTCCCACAGTAGCCCATCTGCCAGCTGAGGAGCAAGGAGAGCCAGTCCAAGTCCCAAAACGGAAGAATTTGGAGTCCGATGCTGGAGGGCAGGAAGCATCCAGCACAGCAGAAGGATGCAGGCTGGGAGGCTAGGCCAGTCTGACCTATTCATGTTTTTCTGCCTGCTTTATATTCTCTGGCAGCTGATTAGAGGGTGCCCACCCAGATTAAGGGTAAATCTGCCTTCCCCAGCCCATTGACTCAAATATTAATCTCTTTTGGCAGCACCCTCACAGACACACCCAGGATCAATACTTTGCATCCTTCAATCCAATCAAGTTGACACTCGGCATTAACCATCACAAATGGTGAGACACTAGGAACATTTCACTGCCTTTGACATAACTTATTTAGAAATGTATGCAATTGCACCTGAAAGCTTATAATAATGAGGTATAAATTATATCCTCGGGTATGTTATTTAAAGTCTCAAACATATTCATTTCCTCAAATGTTAAGAAAGAAGAAGGAAAGGGGTGCTTGATCATCACCTGGGCCCCTCCTGTTTATCACTGACATCAACTGCTGTGTCCTGTTCTCTGAATTGGCTGTTAGGGCTGCACCTGGATCTCTGAGAGCTCTGATGGGTGTGTGTAGCCTCAGGCTTAGCCAGGTCAGGGCCACCACCCAGCTGGCCTTCCTCTTTACACCCAGTTCCTACCATTGCGCCTCACAGAACAGGTGCTAAGCTAACATCTGTTGAATTAATAAATGATGTAACCAGTGGTCAAGTGAATAAATACCCAGCTTGTCTTCCCTGTCATGATTTTCTGTCCAGAAGGATCTCATTCAGGCCACCTTCCCCTCCTCCTTCTGAAAACCTGAGGTTCCTGCATTCAAGATTCATTAACTTGGGACTTGTATTGTCAATATTTAGTAGAGGATAACTAATTATTGATGTTGAATGAATGAATGAGCAGGTGCATCAGTGGAGTCCCTCACTACAGGAACCCCCAGACTGGCCAGCACAGGAAGCTCAAGGCCTTGGATACTCCCACCCAAAGTGGGCTCTGAAGCATGGGCCAGAGAAGGAAATAATTGCTCATGCAAAGAGGTGACACGATGGCAAAGTGACAGATGAGAAAACACAGATGAGACATTTTCACTCAAATTGATGCTCCATGCTACCTTATTTAGTGTCTTTGAATTTATGCTCCTAGCCTTTCAATCAAAACATAACTTTATGCTCATTTATACATGCTTTCTTTGTTTCTAACCATTCTGCCCTTGAGGGATAATTAACTAATTTTTCCGTACATAACGGCTTCCACAAATATGTTTCTGGTGGGGTCGTTCCTTAATTTTGAAGACAGGTGAAGGTAAATTCTAAAGGTATAAAGTCTGTTTAATGAAAAACTTCCAGTGAAAGCACAGGATAACCTGGTCGCTCAATGGTTTTTTCCCCATCTTTGCCTGCTTCTGACGCCTCTCAAAGAGCTATGGTCAAGGGGATGTAGGCGTTGCTTTGCCACCCGGATTAAGGCTCATAGCCACCAGAGCAATGTAATTCTATAATTGTGTTCCTCTCGTAACTTTACTTAACAGCAAATTGGCTAATGCAACAAAATGAGCAAAAAACTAGAGTAGATACGGGATGTTCAGTATGGATCTTCCCTAGCGTTGGCCCCTCCTGAGCTTCCAACTCATCCATCTCTGTCTCTAGACTTCGCCTCCTGGTTGATCCCCGGACACCTCGGCCTGAGCTTCTGTATTGCACACTCTGTTCAGGATCCTCTCTTCTCCCCAGAGGCTTGGTCTCTTTTGCATATTTTCTGTAGTAAGGACCATGCTTGATCCCCTTTGCATATTACCCGTGGTAAGGAACAGGACCAAGATGTACAATGCCCAGTCAGACAAACTGTCTCCCTTCTCCTCTTAATATCCCCCAAGCTCAACCATCTCTCCACCTGAATGAACACCACTCATCTCTTCAGCTTACACTGTAGCTGCCTGAGTTATCTTAAAAATATATACTTAAAACAGAAGTTGGGTCTGGGGACTCCATCTGGCATGCACAGCCCAGGGCCTCTGTGGGACATGCCTCTCCTTCCTAATCCTCTCACTTCACATCTTCCTTTACACAGGGCCATCTTTGCAGGCTGGACTCATCACCCAGAATGAGATCCAGCAGTGGTGGAGGGATGTCACCGTTGCTATGTTTCTTTATTAGCAGGGAAGTGTATCTCAGAGGTCAGTCCCTCTGCGCACCCCTGGAGATTCCTTGTCTGCCAGAATTGTGTTCAACGCTCTCGCCCCATTGCCCTCTAGCCCAGGGGTGGAATGACTGTGCCTGATTGAGACTGACCGAGACTCACCCTTGGGATGGGGACTTGGAGAGAAGCCAGCTTGCTCTGAGGTGCACAGACGCTCATATTGATCGGAATTGGGGCTCTGTTAGAAAGACACAGGGAGGAAATGGGTGGGTGAGTTGGCACCAGTGGTGTCTCTGCAGCATACAGAGCCTTGATGATCTGGCCTTGGCCGCTTCCACTCACTGTTATTTCACGATTGAACATTCAGACACTCCAGGATGCCTGCTGTTCGTGAATTTGCCCTGGGTCTTCTGTTTCTGTGATTTTCCACAAGACACTTGCTCCCTAAAGGATGCTTTTCAGAACTCTTCCTTGCTTTTTCTAATGAGTAACTACTAATCCTCTACAGCTAAATTCAGACATCACCGTGCCTGGACAACTGCTCTTCACCCCAAGGCCTGGGTTTCCAGAGCAAACCAAACAAGGAGGAGGACTCCTCTGTCACTCACAAAATCAACTCAGGTGTTTACATTGTCTCCAAGGCCTTTCTCAGCCCAGTCCTCATGTCCTTCCTGACCTCATCCTAGCACCTCCCATCCCCTAGTTGGCTCTAGCCACCCTGGCCCTGCATTGCCTGCCAGGACTCTCCTGCCCCAAGACCTTGCCAATTTCTGCTATCCAAAAAGTATTCCCCAAGATCTCCACACACCCCAGTTTTCACTCCTCCAAGACCTTTCTCAAATGTCACCCCACTGACATCCAACACAAGGGGACACCTGCCACCCCTTCACTCTCTTTTTATCTTTCCTTATTTTTCTCATAACCCTTATAATCTGACATAACATAGAACATATTAATATATATTAATATAATGTAGGGACTATCATATATGATGCATAAATGTATATCAATGTAGGGACTATAATATATGATGTGTAAATGTATATCAGTGTAGGGACTATAATATATAATGCGTAAATGTATATCAGTGTAGGGACTATAATATATAATGCGTAGATGTATATCGATGTAGGGACTATAATATATAATGCGTAGATATATATCGATGTAGGGACTGTAATATATAATGCGTAGATGTATATCGATGTAGGGACTGTAATATATAATGCGTAGATGTATATCGATATAGGGACTGTAATATATAATGTGTAGATGTATATCGATGTAGGGACTATAATATATAATGCGTAGATGTATATTGATGTGGGGACTATAATATATAATGCGTAAATGTATATCGATGTAGGGACTGTAATATATGATGTGTAAATGTATATCAATGTTTGCACCTTTGTCTCATCATTAGAATGTGAGCTCCATAAGAACAGCCCCCCTTTTCCTCCCTCCCAAACTGGTATATCCCTAATGCCTACAAGATTGCCTTGCTTGTACTGAGCACTCAGTAATTATTTAGAGAATGAAGGCATGAAAGGATCTGAGCATACTTCTAGCTTGCAACCTTCAGGGTTGTGCAATATTTATCTTTCTGCTAAAATCTGAGCTCTTCCAATTAGACTGAAACCTTTTATTTCTTTATCACTTACACCTGGTAAAGCATGTGGACCATAGCAGGTGTATTCGTTCACTTTCATGCTGCTGATAAAGACTTACCTGAGACTGCGTAATTTGTAAAGAAAAAGAGGTTTAATGGACTCACAGTTCCAGTGGCTGAGGAGGCCTCACAATCATGATGGAAAGCAAAAGGCACGTCTTACGTGGCAGCAGACAGGAGAGAATGAGAGCTAAGGGAAAGGGGTTTCCCCTTATAAAGACATCAGATTGCATGAGACTTATTCACTACCACGAGAACAGTATGGGAGAAACCGCCCCCATGACTCAATTATCTCCCATCAGGTCTCTCCCACAACACATGGGAATTATGGGAACTACTTTTCAAGCTGAGATTTGGGTAGGGACACTGCCAAACCATATCAGGGAGCATTCAAAAAAGGCTTGCTGAAAGAATAGACGATGCATGGATCCTGGCCCTGTGCATGTGAACAGCAAAGATCAATCCTGATTCAGTATTTCTGTCTAATTATTTTAGCAAGTATATGTTAAAATCAGATATTTTCAAACTTATAATCAATTCCTTGAACTCTACTGAATATGTAATTTTAAACGGGCCGGTGTTTATATCATTTAAGTTGTTTTTGAAGCATATTCTTTACATCGCTTCTCACAATCTAGAGACTAAAAAAGATGAGGCAAGGCCTGTGAGGAATAGAGACATAAAGTCTTACCAGTGTGGCGGAGAAAACAACAAGAAAAGCACAGCGTCAGGCCAAGCATGGCGGCTCATGCCTATAATCCCAGCATTTTGGGAGGCCGAGGCAGGTGGATCACCTGAGGTCAGAAGTTCAAGACCAACCTGGCCAACATGGTAAAACACTGTATCTACTCAAAATATAAAAAAAACAAAAATTAGCCAGGCGTAATTCCAGCTACTCAGGGGAGGATGAGGCAGGAGGAGGCTGAGGCAGGAAAATCACTTAAACATGGCAGGTGGAGGTTGCAGTGAGTGAGACTGCTCCACTGTACTCCAGCCTAGAGACTCCTACAGAGTGAGACTCCTAAGCCCTGGATTGATCATTCAAAAGATTCCTAGGGGTGCTCTGAGAAATAGCCCCAGCTTCAAGCTCCTGCCTTGGATAAACACCTTCCTATATTTTAATGACTTTAATTCATTTGAGATAAGATCTATAGCCTTGGTTTCACATTTCCTGAGATTTATCTTTGTGTTTGTCCCATTAAGTGGAAGTTTTCAATATTTCTCCCCGGGATTATTTAGAACCCTACTGAGTCAATTACTTGGTTAATATTAAGTGGCATAATAAGGAATTGAGATGCTGATTATTTTCCTGACAAATGTATCTATCTTTGAGACAGAGTCTCGCTCTGTCGCCCAGGCTGGAGTGCAATAGTGTGATCTCGGCTCACTGCAACCTCCATCTCCTGGGTTCAAGCGATTCTTGTGCCTCAGCTTCTCGAATAGCTGGGATTACAGGTGCATGACACCACACCTGGCTAATTTTTGTATTTGTAGTAGAGATGGGGTTTTGCCATATTGGCCAGGCTGGTCTCGAACTCCTTACCTCAGGCCATCTGCCCACCTCAGCCTCCCAATGTGCTGGGATTACAGGAATTACAGGTGTGAGCCACTGCGCCCAGCTGACAAATTATATTTTATTTAGCAAAACAATATATCAGTAAAAGATGCAAATACCTAATATTATACCAGTACTTTTATCTCATTGGTCAACATTCAGGATATAAAATTCCTAATAACCTAAACATTCTTATTATAAGCATTGTTAACCTCTTAGGTTATGTATATATCTTGAATGTCATGGAAACATCAGAGAAATTGGTAGTTTATATATAATTATATTAATTATCTTACATTAATAATATATATCAAATGTACATGTAAAATAGGAAAGTCATTTTTAAAGAATGTATTGAAGTCTTCGATGCACAGAGACAAAATGAAACCCTGAGAAAATGTGATGTATTGTTTGTAATTTCGGACGTTGAAATTCTGTCTGAATTGTTTACGATGTCTGGCTTTCCTGCTAAACTCTTAGCTATTTTAATGTTGATGCTCTTGATAGCTTTGTTTACAGTTTTAGCAGTGTTGGGATGTGCTCTTTATTTTAAATGTTAACCTGGACATCTTCATTAGATATTTTTATTCAACATCCTGATGAGATGATAGGGCCAGCTCTTTACAGCTTCTTGATGCAAAAGCAACGAGAAAAGATGCTCCTGATCTTGGCAGCGTCTTTGAAATGCTGTGGAGACAGAGGATGATACAAGGCAGAGGAAAATTCCTCACTGTATTTGCTTTTCTCTTATGAGGAAAAACTCGTGTTCTTGACCCACCATCTGCACACAATCGCGGAGGACATTTTACATATTCTGTGCATGATTAACATTGAGCTGTCTGTGCTTTCTGACCAATTTCCACTTTGCCCAGAATAACATGGTTTTGGAAGAGAACTGATTCAGGCTATTGAAGTGAACCAGGAGCAGAAAATGCTTCCTTGTATGAAATCCAATATTTTAATTTTAAGATTTAAAAACTTAAGCCATCCAGTGGTTGAAAATTTACAATGAGATTTAGTAATGTTTGAACAAAGCCTTGGTTCTGTGAACCCCAAATATCTGAAATAGGTCTCGGTTAATTTAGAAAGTTTATTTTCCCAAGGTTGAGGAGGCGCAGAAGGTCCTGACAACATGTGCCCCAAGTGGTCAGAGCACAGTTTGGTTTTACACGTTTTAGGGAGACATGAGACATCAATCAGCATATGTGAGGTGAACACTGGTTTGGTCCAGAAAGGCCGGACAACTCAAAGCAAAGGCGGGCGTAACAACTGGAAGCAGGGAGAAGGTTTCCAGGTCATAGGTAAATAAGAGGCAAATGATTGCATTCTTTTGAGTTTCTGATTAGCCTCTCCAAAGGAGGCAATCAGATATGGATTTATCTCAGTGAGCAGAGGGGTGACTTTCAGTAGAGTGGGAGGCAGGTTAGCCCCAAGCAATTTCCAGCTTGACTTTTGCCTTTAGCTCAGTGACATTGGGGTCCCAAGGTTCATTTTCCTCTCACAGTCCCTATGGCTATCCATTCGATGTCCGAATCTCTCAGTTCTCTCGAGTCCTTCCTATCCACACGCCTTACAAGCGCTCAGGGAAATTTACTGAAGCGCCCCTTGATAAAGTCAAACTTGCCATGTTCCAAAGAGAATGCACCCTCCCTACCTCTGAAAAACATGTTGTGCTGCCCAAATCCCACCCTGTCTGTCAGTAGTATCAGCACTCTCTCACTTCCATGGAGAATGGCCTCTTCAACTGTTTGTTTAAAAATATATTTACTATTCACACTTTCTCTGTGCTGGGGATGAAAATACACCGGCCTTTCTTCCTTTGCCTCTCCTGAGGCCCCCACTGCTTCAGGTCCTCATCGCGGGCAGTTCTGTGGTGCTTTCACCTTGCTCACATCTGCATCTTCCTTTATTCCCACTGCCAGACAAATGGCATGGAGTCTTTATTTATTTATTTATTTTACCTTAAGTTCTGGGATACATGTGCAGAACGTGCAGGTTTGTTGCATAGATATACACGTGCCATGGTGGTTTGCTGCACCCATCAACCCATCATCTAGGTTTTAAGCCCCTCCTGCATTAGGTGTTTGTCCTAATGCTCTCCCCATACTTTCCCCCCAACCCACCGACAGGCCCTGGTGTGTGATTTTCCCCTCCCTGTGTCCATGAGTTCTCATTGTTCAACTCCCACTTACAAGTGAGAACATGTGGTGTTTGGTTTTCTGTTCCTGTGTTAGTTTGCTGAGAATGATGGCTTCCAGCTTCATCCATGTCCCTGCAAAGGACATGAACTCATCCCTTTTCATGACTGCATAAAAAACGGTGTAGTCAGCCATTGTGGAAGACAGTGTGGTGATTCCTCAAGGATCTAGAACCAGAAACACCATTTGACCCAGCGATCCCATTACTGGTATATACCCAAAGGGTTATAAATCATTCTACTATAAAGACACATGCACACGTATGTTTATTTCCACACTGTTTACAATAGCAAAGACTTGGAACCAATCCAAATGCCCATCAATGACAGACTGGATAAAGAAAATGTGGCGTGGAGTCTTGACATTCATATGTTTAAGTTAGGGAGAGATGGAAAGGAGAGGAGGAGCAGGGAGAGAGAGATTTTAAGTAACCATTTAACTGTTTAAAACATTTTACAGTCATTTTGCTCACTAGTGACAATGAGAAAGAAAATACAAATGCTCCCATCTGGGGTTGAGCATAGTTGAACATACTGTGTTTTACTAAACCCACTGTTAATTCAAGGGTAATTTTGTCTGTTTACAACTTTACCTTGGTGAGCTGTCTCTATAGCCTAACTCTGTTGTGAAGATAGAACATCCTGGTGTTCCACGAATGTCCCTTTAAACATGTTCCTTCTCTGTTTCCACACAAATACTGAGCAGTTGCCTTTCATGTTTTCTACGACTTCGAGTAAAAATCTGCTTTCTCTGTCAAGGTCTGCATAGCTCCTCTCTCCCACAGCCTCTGGATGTCCCATTCTCATTTTCTCTCTTCACTCAATCTTACTCCTTCTTGCTATAAATGTGCTGTCTTCTTCCATCTTCCTGTACAAATCCTACGTGTCCTTTAACACCAATCTAAAGGGTGGCTTGTTTGGTGTGATACAAGAAAAACTTCATCTGAATTAAAGGAGTTTGCCGGTCATGGCTCATGCCTGTCATCCCAGCACTTTGGGAGGCCAAGGCAGGCGAATCACTTGAGGTCAGGAGTTCGAGATCAGCCTGACCAACCTGGTGAAACCCCATCTCTACTAAAAATAAAAAATTAGCTGGGCGAGATGGTGGGTACCTGTGTTCCCAGCTATTCGGGAGGCTGAGGCAGGAGAATCACTTGAACCTGGGAAGTGGAGGTTTCAGTGAGCCGAGATTGTGCCACTGCACTCCAGCCTGAGTGACAAAGCAAGACTCAGTCTTCCCCCCCCAAAAAACAAAAAAAAATTAAAGGAGTTTAATTGAGCAATGAACAATTTACAAATCAGGCACCCCTAGAATCACAGCAGATTCAGAGAGACTCCAGCACAGCCACGTGGTGGAAGAAGATTTATACACACAAAAAAGAAAGTGATGTACAGAAATCAGCAGTGAGGTGGAGAAACAGCTGGGTTGGTTACAGGTTGGGTTTTGCCTTATTTGAACACAGTTTGAACACTCAGCAGTGTATAAATGGTTGAAGTATGGCTGCTGGGACTGGCCAAGACTCAGCTATTCTTACAGGTGCATATTCCTAAGTTATGTTCTCAATCTTGTCTGCCTGTTAACCCAGTTGCAGTTCATCCACAAGGCGTCATATATGGAAGTACAGGCCGGGCGCGGTGGCTCACGCCTGTAATCCCAGCACTTTGGGAGGCTGAGACGGGCGGATCACGAGGTCAGGAGATCAAGACCGCCCTGGCTAACACGGTGAAACCCCATCTCTACTAAAAAATACAAAAAATTCGCCGGGCGTGGGGGCGGCGCCTGTAGTCCGAGCTACTCGGGAGGCTGAGGCAGGAGAATGGCGGGAACCCGGGAGGCGGAGCTTGCAGTGAGCCGAGATCGCGCCACTCACTCCAGCCTGGGCGCCAGAGCCAGACTCCGTCTCAAAAAAAAAAAAAAAAAAAAAAAAAATACAGAGTCCTCCTCAGGTCATATTTAGTTTGCTTTAACAGATGGAACCCGGCTATATCCTGGCATTTGTTTTCTCCTTCTCTGAGCATGTCAAGGCTTATTGGTGGTAAGAAGCATCCACATACCCAGTAGCAGGTGATGCTGGGTTCTGGCGCCCACCTCTGCTCATCCCTCACCTCTGCTTCACACCTGTCAGTCTTGTGTGTGCACGACTTTAAGAAACTCCTACAGGAGCAGCCGTGTGTACAGAAGATCTGTCACAGAGTCTGAACAATTGAATTCCAAACCTGATCTAATCCTCATGCATTAAGAAAAAGTCCGTTAGGCGCGGTGGCTCATGCCTGTGATCCCAGCACTTTGGTAGGCTGAGGTGGGTGGATCATTTGAGGTCAGGAGTTCGACACCACCCTGACCAACATGGTGAAACCCTGTCTCTGGTGAAAATATAAAAATCAGCCAGGTGTGGTGGTGGGCCCCTCTAATCTCAGCTACTCAGGAGGCCAAGGGAGGAGAATCACTTGAACCTGGGAATGAGCTGAGATTGCACCACTGCACTCCTGCCTGGAGTGCAGAGCCTTGCCTTGTCTCAAAATAAAAAAATAAAAAAATAAAAAACCACTTGATCTGAGCCCTAGCCCTAGTTAACATATAAATTCTTACTCTTGTGTTTGCTTGGATGATCAAACAACAATAAGAATTGCCAACATACGTGCATTACTTTTTCTGTGCTGGTCGCTGGGCAGATTGCTGCTACTTTTAGTCCTGTAAATAATCCTGTGACGTGGACATAGTTACCATCCCACTTCACAGATGAGGTCATGGAAAAACAGAGGCAAAGAATGTATACCAGATCCCACAGAGAGTAAATGGCAGAGGCTTCAAATGCAGATAATTGCTGGCTCCCAACCCCACACTCTAAACCACTACAGTATAATAGCCTCTCATTACAAATAAAATAATGCAGTTGAAAGTATTTTGCAAACTATAAAATGCCAGCCACATACATCATGATGATATCTTATTTCTGTTTTATACCTCGTAGCGCGTTGCTGAGCACAGGGACAGTACAGAATGAAACTTGGCGATTAGATACACATTGTTCAGAATGAGCAGTGTGTGAGTTGGCTTTCTTCTTACAAGTTTGAAATTATTGCAATTCTTTTAGATTACACAATCAAGATATGTTGTTTCTTAGAAATTACATCTTCATATTTTAGATTTATATGGCATTATTTCTCTAAAGCAGTTAAAATTTTATAGTCTATTTGGGAATGTCATTTTATGCCATATGATTTTACTTCCCAGTTCTATTGCATATTGGGAATTCAAGATCTTTACCAATATTTTTCATAGGGGCGTTGGGGGAATTAATATTACGGAGTCTAGAATTGATTTGAGCTTGTTTGGAAAGCCCATGTTGTTAACAGAAACAGCAGTATTTTCTTGTTATCTGCTTTGCCACATCACCACTGCCTTTCTCCTGTAGTGAGAAATCCCAAAGGGACCAACTCACGGGTTAATCATTTTTGCTGATATGATAACCCCCCGAAAAAAAGAACTAGAATCATCCCAGGACAGTTGGTAAAGAGAATAACAGTTTGACCTTGACCAAGTGAAAGGCAACTGCTTCTGTGTTTCAGAGGTTTGAAAACTAAACAGTGTCTCAGATAATTCTGCAATAATTCTAAACATGGAGACAGGTTACCTGTGTCTAAGTGAAAAATGTCATCAGTAGCTAGTAAACTAGATTGGCAAGCCCAAAATAGAAACTTGTTTCTTTGTGACAATAACTACATAATTTATCAAGAAGGTGATCATCTCTGCAATTTAGTAGTCTTTGTTATCAAGTTCTCATAGGAATAAATATACACCTTTCACTTCCCTGGGCTTCCCTTGCTTTGCCTTAGAATACAACTTTGCTTTGTAGAAATGATTTCCTGAATCTGCATCAAGTTACATTTTATTTTAAGGATTTATGCGCTATCTATGTAAATTGTTCTGAAATAATTAGATTACCTGAAATTAGAACTAATTTCAGGTAGACACAATGGCACCATGTTAATTAAATGACAATGCTCTGAAGACCTAGAAGTATTTTAGAAGAACATACTATAAATATTAGGTCATTCCTAGCATATGAAAGTTATACTTTAAATATGCATGATTTATTTGGTAGGTCAAGAATGGAATTATTAATTGAAATAGCAAAACAGGAGGCATTAAAAACAATCCCCTGGAATTAGAAAACCTTCAAGGTTATCAGCAATAATTCAAACAAAATTGTTAAAAAGCTTTATTTTTATATTTTTATGTTTTGAGATGGAGTCTCACTCTGTCACCTAGGCTGAAGTGCAGTGGCACGATCTCGGCTCACTGCAACCTCAGCCTCCTGGGTTCAAGTGATTCTCCTGCCTCAGCCTCCTGAGTAGCTAGGATTACAGGCGCCCATCACCAAGCCCAACTAATTTTTCTATTTTTAGTAGAAATGGGGTTTTGTCATGTTGGCCAAGCTGGTCTCAAACTCCTGACCTCAAGTGATCCACCTGCCTCCGCCTCCCAAAGTGCTGGGATTATAGGCATGAGACACCACGCCCAGCCAAGGAAACTTCAATAATAATATATGTATATGTGTATATGTGTGTGTGTGTGTATATATATGTATATGATGAGTGTGTGCTCATTAAACCATTACTAACATTTACTTTTAAGATTGGGATGATGTACAAATAAAAAGAGTAATTCTTATTAAAAAGAAGTATTTAAAGTTGAGTAGTGATTTAAGTAAATCTATATGTTAAATTCATTGTTTATATACAAATACAATCATTGATAAGAAAAAATACATTTCACTCCAATGACTATTCCATGTGTTTATCTTCTATTTTCCATTAAGTGAGTGTCATATTTGAATAAAGTTTACATAGAAAACTGTATCTTCTGGAGTTGCATTCTAAGAGAATAACCTGCTCTTTTTTATTTGATAATAATAATGTTGCTAGCATTGTGATAATTAGTGATGAATGCCTCTATGCTGACACTGTGTTATGCTCTGAGTATTTCAAGATGAGAAATCCAGTTTTCCTTCTCCAAATCCCAGACTTCTCTTTATAGAATATATTTGATGTATTTACCATTAATCAACAATGATGTATGGTCCCTCCCTGTCAAAAAAATGAAAAAGAAAAATTTGCAGTGAAGGTACAGTATAAGTTGCAAGAGGACTTTTGTTTATAGTTTTATTATTATTATTATTATTATTATTATACTTTAAGTTCTGGGGTACATGTGCAGAATGTGCAGGTTTGTTACATAGGGAAATGTGTGCCATGGTGGTTTGCTGCACCCGTCAACCCATCATCTACATTAGGTATTTCTCCTAATGCTACCCTGCCCCTAGATCCCCATCCCCTGATAGGCCCTGGTGTGTAATGTTCCCCTCCCTGTGTCCATGTGTTCTCATTGTTGAACTCCCACTTAAGAGTGAGAACATGCAGTGTTTAGTTTTCTGTTCTTGTGTTTGCTGAGAATGATGGTTTCCAGCATCATCCATGTCCCTGCAAAGGACATGAACTCACCCTTTTTTGTGGCTGCATAGTATTCCATGGTGTATATGTGCCACATTTTTTTTATCCAGTCTATCATTGATGGGCATTTGGGTTGGTTCCAAGTCATTGTCTTAGCTCGCACCTGCTGCCTGAGAGCTTTGATACTATACAGTTTTATAGTTTCATTGTAGAAATCTTTTACTTCTTGGTGAGGTATATTCTTCTTAGGTATCTTATCTTATTTGTAGCTATTGTAAATGGGACTGGTGTTTCTTTTCAGATTGTTCACTGTTGTCATATAGAAATGCTGTTGCTTTCTGTATGTTGGTTAAGGAAATGATGTATACCTAGATCCTGTGGCATCTTCCTGTAGGATGCACATTTACTTTTTTTTTTTGTAGACAAATGCTAGGGCCAGATGATACCATATTCTCCAATGACAATGTCCAGTGCAGCAACTGGATAGTGGACTGTCTCCAGAAGAGAGTCTATCCCAAAAATGCCCTGGCAGACGCTTTCCTGTATGTCTCATTGGCCATGAGTGGGTCACGTGCCCATGTCCTAAAATTCACTGGTTGGCTTGCAAAGTGAGTCTCTGATTTTTAAAGCCTTTTTTTTTTTTTTGGTGGAGTCTTGCTCTGTTGCCCAGGCTGGAGTACAGTGGTGTGATCTTGTGGCTCAGTGCCCCCTCTGCTGCCCAGGTACAAGCTATTCCCTTGCCTCAGCCTCCTGAAGAGCTGGGACTACAGGGGTGCCCACCATGCCCGGCTAATTTTTGTGCTTTTAGTGGAGATGGGGTTTCACCATTTTAGCCAGGCTGGTCTCGAACTCCTGACCTCATGATCTGCCCTCCTCGGCCTCCCAAAATGCTGGGATTATAGGTGTGAGCCACTGTGCCTGGCCTAAAGCCTTTATAATAGAAAGACAGCTGCACCAGCAAGGAAGAAAGCAGAGAAAAGGCTTCCTAAGGAAGCTCCTCTCCCATTGTGTGTTCTCATTTGAGCATCTCCCCATTGTTTTGGGGATTAGGAGAGTGAGGACTGCACTATTGCATAATGAATGCTTCAGATGCAGATTTCTCTCTACCAAAGGCCATCTTTTTACTCTTACAGAGATAAGAAATGCTGTGTATAGGTGATGCACTGAGAGAAAAAAAGAAAGAAAAAGCATGTGTCTTCTATCAAATAAATGCCAGCGCTAGAAAACTTTTCTAGGGAAGTAGTGCTACACCTTTCTCCTGAAGCTTCTGAGAGAGTATGTCCTGTGTTGAGTAAACTCAGCTTTGCTTTTCTCCTTTCCTTCCTGTTTACCTGGGTCCCCCACACGGTTCTGTCTAACAGCGGCTTCTGAATAGCTCTGATAGGAGACACTCTCACTTGAGCTGCACATACAGCACTTCCTAAAGAGCCTTTCCCTGCACTGAGTCCACCGCACACCCCGTGATCTTCTGGTAACATCTGTGTGTGGCAGGGGTGCTGGGCATTACTGGAAATATATCTCATGTCATTTCCCCCAGAGAGATGTCCATTTGTGCTGAATAAAATGTATTTCACCAGCCCTTTCACGGAAAGGGGTTCTGGGCCGGGTGGGACGGGAACCAGAGTCTCTGGAGGGCTCCAATCCTTCTCCTCATTCCTGGCATCACAGGGATTAAGGTCATGCAGGTTCTATTATCTCCAGAGATGAAGTCTGTCAGGTCTTCCCTCAACTAGTCTTTGGGTCAGTCCTGAAAATGTTGGAAGCCTTTTCTTTCTTGTTGTTAGATTCTACCTTTCTTGCCTCCTACAGCCATAGCTAATTTCCCAATGAGCACGTTTGTGCTGAATTATAAATCATTTAGAATAGATAAATACAGAGTAGTGGAAGATTTTTTTTTTAAACACAACCTCCATTGAGTCATCTTGCAGGCTCAGCTGACTTGCAGCCCTGCCTGAGGCGCCTGGTGGGACGGGCGCTCACCGCTGGGGGTTCTCTGCTGGTACCTTACACAGTTGGGTTTCCCAGCAGGTACACTGTGCACTCGTCCTGAGCTGGCTGTGTTTATGCCAAACCTATTTCTGATACTGATGTTTGTCATTATAATTATGTAGAGTAATAAAATATGCTATAAACTAATGAAATGTTATTTTAAAAGAGTTGGTGTGACTATAGAATAATAGTGAAAAATGAAAATCACTGCCAAATTAGCTATAGGGAAGACGACAGTAAACCATGTGGGATTTTTTTTATGTTAGGAATAGAAGGATCACGCACAAACATAGCCTTCATGTTCATGGGTCTTAAATTCTTGCTTTATTTTATAGTAACCAAAACCTTGACGTTTTAGATGATCATTCAAAGTTGGTTTTGACCAAAAAATAATCTGTGTTCTCTGTGGAACAAACTCAAAAGCAAGAGAATAAGGTCTATAGCTAAAGCTTGGAAAATTAATGTCTATTTTCATATTTTGAATGAAAATAAACTGGGTAAAAAAGCATTCTTTAAGTCATTTCCCTCTTTAACTGATATATCTTAATTAAATTTAAAAAGTCGAGAGTTATTGCTGTCTCCCTTTCTTCACACCTGGCATTTTCAGTTTGAGATGCATCAGGCTCCAGAAAGCAGCAAGTGCCAGATGAGATACTCCCTGGCTCAACTGTGTGGAGCCCAGCTCCTGTCTCCCAGTCTGTTGCCGAGCTGGCAGGGTGGGGTGTGGGTGGGGGCAGGTGATGTGTTCTATGGATCCTGGATGCCATGGTAGCCTTGAGGCAGCTGGTAGACACAGCGGGAACACCCAGTCCTACTCTGTTCAGCTCAAGCCCTGGAGCACTTCATCGCCTGCAGAGATGCCCGATCTGTCCCTGTGCTGGCTCTGACCCGAAACTCAGCCAGTCTTACTTAGGATTTCACAAATGGAGCTCCCACACCCAGCAAATCAAAGACTGGCCTGCTTTGAAAAACGTAAGGGAGGTCTTTGAGTTTGTAGACAATTTTTTCTTCCCCTAAACTTTCCGTGTAATCATGACGATATCTTATTTGTAAGTTCTCCTAACAGTGTGAATTTAGTTATCGTTCCTCTTGATTTTTAAAAGCTCCAGTGTCCCTTCTTCCTATACCATTTTCTTTTCCCTGTGCACACCGGCACGTGGACTACACCACCATGTACTTTACATCTCTGCTATTTATATGCAGTCTAAAACTCATTTCAATGTGACATCAAAATTCTCAAACCATACTATGAATTGTTACATAATTTTATGAATCTTTGTATTTCTATTTTACTTAAATTTTGACTAAGAATGTCATTTTAAATAAGACCCTGAAAAGCAAGGTTTACATACACTTCAGTCACACTGAAGGTAAATATTAAAGCATTGCTGAGAACGATGCGTTCAGCGATGTGTGTGTGCGTGCAGGGTGTCCTGTGCAGATGAGGGGTGGTAACACTGTTTCTCGACAACACCCACGACTCTAACAGGAAAGAGACATTATTACAGTGATTTCTGCCTAACTGGATGTTATATACTTGGCCCCTCCAAGCAGTGACATTTGCTTTTTCACATCAATGATCCAAGTTCAAATCATATTTTCTATGTGACAACAGTAGGCTGTCATGGGTGAAATGAAACTTGTCAGTTTCAGACACAAGAACAAGTGCTGATTTTTAACACTGACACTGTGAGAATTAAGACTGTCATTTCTGGGAATGAGAATGAAAATAAATATATAATTAAATCTGTCAAATATGTGTTGGTCATTAAACTTGGGTCACGAGTTAGGGATATGTCATTTTGGGGACCCTAGTGTGTAACAGCAATGCGATGTGGCCGATCCTTCACTGGAGTTCTCATTCCTCAAAAGAGGCTTCCACAGTGGCTGGGACTTAGGCTGTAAAAAGCTGACTCTTACCAAGCTTTGTGGTCTAAAGGAGGAATGATTTAGAATCCCTGTAACTGGCCAGGCAGGGTGGCTCACACCCGTAATCCCAGCACTTCGGGAGGCTGAGGCGAGCTGATCACTTGAGTTCAGAAGTTCGAGACCAGCTTGGTCAACATGGCGAAACCCCATGTCTACAAAAACTACAAAAAATAGTCGGGTGTGGTGTTGGGTACCTATAATCCCAGCTACTGGGGAGGCTGAGGCAGGAGTATCATTTGAACCCAGGAGGCAGAGGTTGCAATGAGCCGAGATCATGCCTCTGCAGTCCAGCCTGGACACCAAAAGTGAATCTCAAACAACAACAACAAAAACAAAAAAGAATCCCTATAACTTTATTTTTCTTTATTATTTTTCAGGCCATCCCTACCTTATCTCCTTGATATTTATATGAGACAATATAAAAAATAAGAAAACTATGGAAATAATTACAATTTTAAATATATTTGTGTATCTATATATTTAGACATATATGCAACTTGGAAAAATATGAATTTATAGGGTTTTCAATTAATAAAGTATATGCATGGAGCCTGCAAGCATGATAGTGATGAATGAGTCTTTACTGAGTGCCGTTTTCTGATAGAAAACATTTCTGTGTCTTTTATTGGGTTCTAATATAATTTGAGTGCCGACAATGCTAATTATACTTTCAAGCAGTCACAAAAGAATAGGAGACCTTCAATCTTCAGTGGTTCATTTATTCATCATTAAGTATGTACTGAGTGCCAGCTATGCACAGGCTCTCTTCTAGGTTCTGGGAATACAGTAGTGAGCAAAACAAAATCTTGCCCCCAAGGACTTTATATTCCAGGTATATGTTTGGCTGTGTCCCCAGCCAAATCTCACCTTGAACTGTAATAATCCCCACGTGTCAAGGGCGGGGTCAGTTGGAGATAATTGAATCACGTGGGCAGTTTCCCCCATACTGTTCTTGTGGTAGTGAATAAGTCTCACGAGATCTGATGATTCCATAAATGGGAGTTCCCTTGCACAAGCTCCTTTGCCTGCCACCATGTAAGACATGCTTTTGCTTCTCCTTTGCCTTCTGCCAAGATTGTGAGGCCTCCCCAGCCATGCTGCACTGCGAGTCCATTAATCCCCTTCTTTTATAAAATACCCAGTCTCAGGTACACCTTTATTAGCAGCAAGAGAATGAACTAATGCATCCAGTGTGTTTGGGAAGGAGACAGGAACAAATAATTCAATGCATATGTGATGGTGGTAAGCACTCTGATGGTGGTAAGAGCTCTGATGGTGGTTGAGTGTGCTGATGGTGATAAGTGCACTGATGGTGGTAAGAGCTCTGATGGTGGTTAAGCGTGCTGATGGTGGTTAAGCATGCTGATGGTGGTAAGTGTGCTGATGGTGGTAAGAGCTCCGATGGTGGTAAGCGTGCTGATGGTTGTAAGAGCTCTGAAGGTGGTTAAGCATGCTGTTGGTGGTAAGAGCTCTGATGGTGGTTAAGCATGCTGATGGTGGTAAGTGTGCTGATGGTGGTAAGAACTCCAGTGGTGGTTAAGCGTGCTGATGGTGGTAAGAGTTCTGATGGTGGTAAGCGTGCTGATGGTGGTAAGAGCTCTGATGGTGGTAGGCGCTCTGATGGTGGTAAGCACTCTGATGGTGGTAAGCACTGTAATGGTAGTAAGCGCTCTGATGGTAGGAAGCACTCTGATGGTGGTAGGTGCTCTGATGGTGGTAAACACTCTGATGGTGGTAGGCGCTGTGATGGTGGTAGGCGCTGTGATGGTGGTAAGCACTCTGACGGTGGTAAGCGTTGTGATGGTGGTAGGTGTTCTGATAGTGGTAGGTGCCCTGATTGTGGTAAGTGCTCTGATGGTGGTAAGTGCTCTGATGGTAGTAAGCGCTCTGATGGTGGTAAGCGTTGTGATGGTGGTAGGCATTCTGATGGTGGTAAGCACTCTGATGGTAGTAAGTATGATGATAGTAGTAAGCACTCTGATGGTGGTAAGTGTGCTGATGGTAGTGGGTGCTCTGATGGTGGTAAGTGCTCTGATGGTAGTAAGCACTCTGATGGTGGTAAGTGTACACTGATGGTGGTAGGAGCTCTGATGGTGGTAAGCACTCTGATGGTAGTAGGTGCTCTGATGGTGGTAAGCACTCTGGTGGTAGTAAGTATGGTGATGGTAGTAAGTGCGCTGTTGGTGGTAAGCTCTCTGAAGCAAAATAGAACAGATGAGAAGGACAATGATTGCAGGGGGGAAATGGCCATTCTAGTGTTCTAGATGTGGTGGCTACCCAAGACCTCGTTAATACCATGACATTGGACGAGAGCTCTGGAAAAACTGAGGCCAACTATGCAGATAAGTGGAGTAAGAGTGTTCCAGAAAGGGAAGTCAGAATGTGCACAGGCCCTGAGGCATTGTGTGCTCAGCAAGTTCAAGGTACTCCATGAAGGGCCATGGCTTCCGCATTGTGAATGAAGGGGAGACAGAAGACCTACGTGAAGTGTGTGGGGGTGGGGACTAGATCTTGTCTGGTCCTATGAATGAATGTAAGGATTTGGGCTTTTACTCAAGGTGAAATGGAATCCTTTGAGGTGTTTCAAACAAAGGGGTGATCCGATCTGTCTTACGTCTTTAAAGGATCATGTGAGCTGTGTTGAGAATACATTATAGGGAACAGAGACAAGGGGAAAGTAGAAAGACCGGCAAGAAAGCTATTGCTATAATCAAGACAAGATTGGTGATAAATGGCCATTGTATACACGTATCTTGAATATAGAACTCATGGGATATTCTGGTGGGTAAGCTGTAGGATGAAAAGAGTCAAGGCTAACTTCAAGGTTTTTGGTCTAAGGAACTAAAAGATAAAGCTGTTTACTTTAGGGAAATACAGTGGGCAAAGCAGGCTTGCAGGATCTGAGTGCGGGAGACCAGATGTCTGAGAAGAGGTTCAACATTCTATAATGTAGTGGGATATAAGAGTTTCACATACAGGGGAGATGTCAGGATTGGAGATGGTATATCCGATGTTTGAAGCCATGAGAAAGGAATAAAGGGGAGGAACCTCTTTAGAAAAAAATCACATTAAAATAATCACATTTATGCCTTAGAAATGATAAAGTAGTCATTGAATTGAGTCTTTGATGCCCTTTCTATGTGAAGCCAACACTGATAATTTACCACTTTGAACAGTTCTCCTAAAGTAATGGTAGCATTCTCTTAAATGTCCACAGCCAGGAACTCAATACATTCCTGGCAAGCATCACATGTACTTAGAGTAACTAGCAGTACACAATGTGTACTAACGAACAGGATCAAGGAAAGGAGCCTGAGTAGAGAATGAAGGCTTATTAGCCCCTGTTCCCCACAGCTAAGCTTAATTTGGTCCTAGAGCATAGTGAGTTATTCTCTGAATTTTCCTGTTCATACTATTTATTTGTATGTATGACTTTTTGCCATGTCATAATTTGCCCTAATTAAAGCATGGTAACACATATAAATAAAGGTATACTCATCTTCCTAACTCAACTTGAAATTCTTTTTTTTTTTTCCTAAGAAGGAGTCTCTGGCACCCAGGCTGGAGTGCAGTGGCGCAATCTCGGCTCACTGCAACATTTGCCTTCTGGGTTCAAGGTATTCTCCTGCCTCAGTCTCCCCATTAGCTGGGATGACAGGTACCCACCACCACGCCTGGCTAATTTTTGTATTTTTAGTAGAGATGGGGTTTCCTCATGTTGCCCAGTCTACTCTCGAACTCTTGACTTCAAGTGATCTGCCCACCTCAGCCTCCCAAAGTGCTGGGATTACAGGTGTGAGTCACTGTGCCTGACCTCATTTATCATTTTTTAACCTCTCCTAGCATTTAAGATTATTTCTTAAAAATAAGAAAATATGATATTAAGCTACATATGCCATACACAAAGCCCTGGGCTAGATAGTGCTCAAAAAAATGTGTACATGGGTTAAACATTGAGAAAACATCTAGCAAGATATTCCAAAATCTGACAACTCATACAGTGTGTGATAAGAACACAAGTTAGTATTAGTGATTTTAATATTATGGATGATGTTATGGTTAGGCTTTGTGTCTCCACTCAAATCTCATCTTGAATTATAATCCACATAATTCCCTTAATCGTGACATGTCAAGGGAGAGACCAGGTGGAGGTAATGGAATCATGGGGGTGGTTTCTCCTTGCTGTTCTCATGACAGTGAGTAAGTTCTCATGAGATCTGCTGGTTTTATACGAGGCTCTCCCCACTTTGCATAGCATTTCTCCTTCCTGCCTCCTTGTGAAGAAGGTGCCTTGCTTCCCCTTTGCCTTCCGCCATGATTGTAAGTTTCCTGAGACCTCCCCAGCCATGATGAACTGTGAGTCAATTAAACCTCTTTATAAATTACCCAGTCTCTGACAGTTCTTTATAGCAGTATGAAAATGAACTAATAAAGATGAATTTTAGTATCAGTGTAAAAGTGGACATTTAGATTTCTTCTAATAGTCAATTTAATGCAGGTAGATTTGTAAGAGTTTTGTATTTTTTCTTGGTTCTCCAACATTAATATTAAGTTCCAGGTTGGTTTTATGTTACAGAAGAATATATAAAGTAGGGGAAATATTGAAAGACCTATGGTATCAATACAAATGTGACATTGCCGAAAAGGTGTTTGCACAGACTAAATAAAGATTGCATTGTAAACTGAATGTTACAGTATTGCTGTTGAATCACTGAGGAAGACAGGGTGCTAGAGGGAAACCAGAAAAAAAACCCTGGGCTTGAAATGTTGTTCTTCCATTGATGAACTCTATGACTTTGAATAGCAAATACCATAAAAGCTGGACACAAAGAGAATCTCAAAAACCATGCACAGGGCTGGGTACATTACGGGTTCTGTTAGAAAAAGATAGTTGTTATTACACTTGGTCATTTAAATTGAAAACACTAGGTACCAGAAACTGCTGAATTGAGTCGCACATGGTAACAACATAACATAAGAGTAAAGAGAAATGTCATGTTCTGAGAGGGGTGTCGCATAAAGCCAGATTTTAAGTGTAATGCCTGCTGCTCACCTTATGTCTCAGGTGCACAGACATGAACCATGTAACTTCTATAAATGATCAGGCACTTTTTAGACCATTTTTATAGCATTTGTTATAGCCGTATGTTTCTAAGTCAGGTCAGTTTGTCCTGTTTTCCTCTAGAGAAACTCATTCTCGGGAAAGTCATTAAATCTTTTCTAAAATCAGAACAAAGTTCCAAAACAATTTTCTGTGCCCTGAAACCAAAGAACAAGTAAAGCGTGCAACAACTTTTCAACAGGTCCAAAATCTCAACAGTCACTGCACTGTGTTAGAGCCATCCTGGCCTTCAAAATGTAGGTATCCAGTATTAAAATCTCCATTTGAGTTGTCTCATTAGTGCGGTAGGCAGCACGTCAGTCTCATAAAGTCTTAATTTGAAAATTTCTCTGTCATAACCAAAATATTGTTTAATATAGCAACATCTACTATTTCAGAAAGGCAATTGGCAGGGCAAATTTGAAATATATTGCTCTAGAGAAAAGAGGAAAATAATTTGGGGAATAGCGAAGTAGAAAAGTAAAATCATGTCTCTAATATATAGTGAGAAGAGTAATATACACATATGCACATTTCTAAGATATGGTAGAGAAGTATCTAACTTAATCTGGGACCATGGTAAAGTGGCAGGTTCTGTTTTTAGGAGAAACCTCCTTCCTGCAGCTGGAACACATCCATCCATCTGTTCTACGTCTCCAACCACACTGGTAGGTCTAGTTCATTGATTAGCTGCACAAGAAGTAAGAATCTGATCTGCCTCCTTGACAAATCCTGCTGTTTACAGCAAGCATCACTGCTTCATGAAGTGGCACATGCCTCTTATAAACAAAACAAAACAGAGTAATTTGTTTTGAAGTAATTCCAAATTTACACAGAACAGTTACAAGAATAATTACAAAAAGTACAAAGTGCCTTTCTCAGATTCACCAACATACATTTGCCAAATTTACTTTTCAATTTCTTTCTCTCTCACTTGTTCTCTCTCTCTCACTCTCTGTGTCTCCCTCCAATAAATACTTCAATGTTTGTTTTCTCAGAAGAAAATCAATCTCTTACAAGAACTGTACTAAAACTTTCAAATTCACAAAATTTGATTGAATGCTTTAATCACATGGCAGCGTACCACATTTCAAATGTTGCCAGTGGTTCCAACATGCTGTGTTTTTTTTTTTTTACACTATATTTCTCTTTATGCTGCATTTGTCTCTATACTGTATTTCTCTTTATGCTATATTTCTCTGGTATATTTCTCTCTATGCTATATTTCTCTTTACGCTGTATTTTTCTCTATGCTGTATTTCTCTATATACTATATTTCTCTTTATGCTGTTTTTCTCTTTCTGCTCTATTTCTCTTTATGTTATAATTCTCTCTATCCTATATTTCACTTTATGTGATATTTCTCTCTGTGCCATATTTATTTCTCTCCTGGCCAAGGATCCAGCCCAGGCTCACACATGGCATTGGGTGGTTCTGCCACCCTGGTCACCTTTGATCTGAGATGTTACTCATCCCTTGTTTAAATTTCACAGCATGGATATTTTTGAAGAGTGCAGGCTTTCACATGAGCCTCTTCAACTTGAGTTGCACCACAGCACCATCCGCCCCCACAACCTTATATTCCTATGATTTATCACTCCCTGGGATTTTCATTGCTATGACAAGGGCTGGACTCTCCCCTTTCACTTCACAAAAGATAACCTGAGTTGACACCCAAGAAGCACCAGAAATGGCAGGAAAGAGCTGCTGAGATGTTTCAAAAATGCGTGTCTGGCCCTTGAATTTGGGAATAGTTATAGAGAGGATGATGTGTCATCGTTGAGGTTTTCATTTTTTTTGTATCTGCCCTACCTAAGCCTACTCATCAAAACTAGGGGCACAGGCTCGCATGACCCAAATTCAGCCAGAGAGGTATGCAGCCAGCGGGTGGGAGGAGGCAGGGGAAGGAAGGCAGAGCTGGAGCAATGAGGAAGGACAGATTCCCCTGGTTGTTATCCATGAAAACACTCTCTCCAGCCTCCAAGGAGGAGCTGGAGCCAGGTCAGAAATGCTGTTTAGAAGGAGAGCTAATGAGGTGTGAAACAATGCAAGCCTTGGCCCTCTGAGCACGCCTTTGGCAGGAACCAAGGAAGTTACTCATTTTTAGTGGTTCCCCAACTGCTACTTTGGGTGCTCCTACTGAGAATAAGGGGAAACAAGCTCATGCATTATGAAATGGTCCTTTCCCTTGGAATGCCAAAGATGACACGGCCAGATTTTTATTTACATTTCAGAAGGAAATGATTATTATCTTAATAGGTGCAATTTTCCCTTATTTTCAAGCAAGGTTCTTAATTTTGAGTTAAAATAGATTTTATGGTAATTTCTTATTACAAAGCAATGCATGCATAGAAAAAAGTTGGAAAACACAAATAAACATATTCAATATGTTTTAATATATTCTATATTTTAGTATATTTAGTATATGTCATACTTTCACAACTGAGAAAAATTACAGTTAACATCTCAGCATATCACCTTTCTTTTTCTACATACATGTGAATGTAATTTTTATTCAAATATGACAAAATAATATATCACTTTTTGTTCACTTTTTTCATTTTATATATTGTGAATTTTTTTATGTTAATAAGCATTCTTCAAAAGGTTTTCTCTGGCTGGAGAGTTTTCTGTTTTGTAACTCTGCCACAATTAACTTAAACTTTTTTGTTGTTAGGAATTTAGAATATTTCTAGGTTTTGTTAATGCTCTAACAGAAACTGCAATAAATACAATATAGCTAGTTTTTTCTAAACTTCTTTAATTATTTTTATGATACTTTTGATAATAGAATTTATAAGTTAAGAGTTAAAGGGGAAACATTTAGAAGATTACAATATTCACATGTGATTTGCCCTATGTATATAAAAACATGTTTAAACAATGGAGTGATTCTTCCTTTAGCCCAACATCATTTGAATAGACATCTTTCTTTTGGTATGTTTTCCATTTTTCTCAACTTTTCTTATAATAACCTAACTTTTGCCTCCAGATGCCAGCAGCTTCCGTGTTCCTTGCAGAGCCAAGTAAAGTTCTTTCAAAGGCAGTGCCCTAATCTCTGCTGTAGCAGTGGCTCCCTGTGATTTCTACAAATGCAGAAGGCTGGCTCTTCCCATGATCCCTTGCAGAAAGCTGACTCTTCCCATGATTCCTTGCAGAAGGCTGACTCTTCCCATGATCCCTCCTGCAGCTCAACCTCTGACCACACATCCTCCCCTTCCTTCCCCTTCCCCATTTCTTCTGCTTCCCCATTTTCAGTTAGTAAATGTGTGTTTGTTGTCTTTCCGCTTCCTCTGAGACCAGAAGGTACACAGACACTCCAAGCTCAGCTTCACTCACAGTATTTTTCTCAATTAGGATAGGTTTGTGCTCAGAACGTTTTAATTGCAACTGCTGAAAGAACACATCTGTGTTCATTGTGTTATGGCTTCCTGAGACAAGCGTATGAACATTTACTGCATGGTTGGTCTGGAGAAGTCTTGACTGGACTATGCATTCGTTTTCTGCATGGCCCAGGACTCAGTGAGGTAAGGGAGTGAAGTGGTGATTTGATCTTACCCATCGTGATTTGGGTTTGAACATGGCCTTAGCAGGCTTCAGGACAGAAGCTGTGTAATTCAAGATGGTAAGCAGGCTGCTGGATCTTCATGAGGCAGGTGAGAAGTAGTGGGCAGAAAGGAAGAAATGCGAGCGTGAAAGAACAATTGATTTTTTTTTTTCCTTTAAAGCCTGAGTGATCCGTAACCCTGGAATTTCCAGGGAAAATGTGTGCAATTCTACCAGTGTTTTGTCTAATCACTGCATTAGACAAATGCAGATGCACCCAACAGCAATCACTTAGGAAATGAGGGTTGCCACATCAGGGTTCCTGGAGGGAGGATGTTAAGTGGAAATAAACTGCATGCTTTCTACAAGTGATTGTGGTTCTGCAGTTCTGCCTGCTGCCACTGGACCCCCCTGGAAGGCCTCGGCAAATGAACCCTGTAACTCATTCACTGGCTCCAGGTCTCTTCTTCAGCTGCTTGAACCTGGTGCTGTCTCTACGGAAGGTAATAGGGGTCTGGCACAACAGCTCTTATCCCGTTCATTCCTTTCACAGCTCTGCAATCATTCAGATGCAATCTCTTACCTTTCCGTTTTTAGCTTTCTCACCCTCTCTTCATCCTCTTCCCCATCTTCTTTTTGCTAATCAGAGCAAAAGTCTTGATATGCAAGGAGTGCACAGAGTTGATCTCTTTTCTTTCTACTGTGCCTATTTTAAGGTGAGGAAACTGTCAATGCGAGGCTTCTAGGGCTTGTCCAGGGTCTCAATCACACCTACAGATGTTAGAGCCAGGCATGACACAAGGCGATTTGCCTCTAAGACCTATGCTTTCAGCAAAATTGATCACAGCCAGTGTTGTTTAAATCCCCCAGGAGCACTGGTTCTCAACTATTAGTGTCACCTCAATGACCAGGGGAGTTTATTGAAACAGATTTCTGAGCCCCACTCCTAGAGTTTCGGGTTCAGTAAGTCTGTAGTGGGGACCTAAATTTTGGAAAATTTGCATTGATACCAACTTCCCAGGTGATGGTGGTGTTTCTGGTATAGAAGGGCTGCCCTCGAGCATTTTCTTAAAGATAAAAGTTGGAAGCTTTGATTCTTAGTGTTTCAAATGTTTGTTTCCAATTGTTTTTGAAACAACAGTGATGAATTCGCCCTGTTCTCCTCTGTTAGAAGTGTCCTATCTACCACACTTCATCCAACTAAATACACAAATCCCTTTAGGTTTTGCTGTATCTTGCCCAGATAGCAAATCAAATCAAGCGTATTAACTAATTCATTAACCTAATTAACATAATAAGTAGCCATAATTAAGAACCCTGTGGTTTGATTCCTTCCCTTCTCTGTATTACTGTTGGGTGAACAATGACTCTAGGAGGTGATTAAGTAGCTGGAAAAGGCAGAGAAGGCGTTTCTGCAAAAGGCACTCAGGGACTCTGCAGCTCTGTCATCAGCTTGTAAACCCCATTTCTCCAGTGGTTCTGCTCTTTCTTATTTTCACCCCTTTCTTTGCCCCTCCCTCCTTTCTGTCCACTTCTCTTTAGCTACTTTTGGAATCTTCTCTTTGTCTTTGTTGTTGTGCTGTTTCACCACGATATGGCCGCCATTTTCATTATCCTCATTGATTTTCCCTGAGCTTCCTGGATGTGGCTCTCACTCATAATATCTTTACACATTGCTTTTTTCCTGATTGTTAAATTGTCTTATGAAATCCTGACAAGCCACATGCCTGGCTCTCCCTCTCCCATGCCGTCGACACTCACATGTACATGATTTTTGCCTCCTCTGTGCTTCATTTTGAAAAATTTCTTTTTTTTTTTTTTTTTTTTGAAAAATCTCATTTTGTCACCCAGGCTGGATGCAGTGGCGGGATCTCAGCTCACTGCAAGCTCCACCTCCCGGGTTTATGCCATTCTCCTGCCTCAGCCTCCCAAGTAGCTGGGACTACAGGCGCCCGCCACGTCGCCCAGCTAGTTTTTTGTATTTTTTAGTAGAGACGGGGTTTCACCGTGTTAGCCAGGATGGTCTTGATCTCCTGACCTTGTGATCCGCCCGTCTCGGCCTCCCAAAGTGCTGGGATTACAGGCTTGAGCCACTGCACCCGGCCGAAAAATTTCTTACATCTATGTTTTGAGTTTATTCTGTGTCCTGAATTTCCTAATTTGTATTTTTTTATTTCAACTGTTAGAGGTTTTATCTCTAGAAAGTTACATTATATTTATATGTATATATTTATATGTGTGTGTGTATGTATAATCTATATATATATGTATAATCTATATATATACACACACACATACATATGGATGTATAGTTTCATCTCTGGGGTCTCTACTGGATTCATTTATAAATTTTGCAGGAAATGTATTTATTGCCTTCTTGTTCCATACTCATGTTTTCTAGTCTTTCTTTTACTGCTAGGTATATGTTAAACATGCTTCTTTTGTATTCTCATTCTGATAAGCCCAGTTCTGAAATCTCTTTCCGCTGTCCGTTAACCTGCCTACTTCCACTCATGATGCCAGGTTTTCTCGTTTGGTTTGTGAGTTGCTTTTCTTTCTTTATGCAAACTTCTGTTCCTTGGAACTTTATCTTTGAAGACACTTGGAGAACTGGATAAAGGCAGTTTTCCTCCAGAGGGTTTGTGTTTGTTTGGATCACTACTTAGGAATATTTCTTGACTTCTAGAGATCTTTAGAAGTGTATAGGTATCATAAATCTAGGTTATAAATTCATGGGAAAGTGGACTTAAGGTTATAAATTCTTGGCAGTGATTTCTTCTTTTTCCCCACAGCACCAAGGTGGAAAAGAGCAAGTTCTATTCTCTCTTTCTGATCTCTTTTTCACAATGAATTTATTTGTAGTCAACTTCTTTTTTTTTCTTTTATATTTCTTTTTTTTATTATACTTTATGTTCTAGGGTACATGTGCACAACGTGCAGGTTTGTTACATATGTATACATGTGCCATGTTGGTGTGCTGCACCCATTAACTCATCATTTACGTTAGGTATATCTCCTAATGCTATCTCTCCCCTCTCCCCTCACCCCACAATAGGCCCCAGTGTGTGATGTTCCCCTACCTGTGTCCAAGTGTTCTCATTGTTCAATTCCCACCTATGAGTGAGAACACACAGTGTTTGGTTTTCTGTTCTTGCAATAGTTTGCTGAGAATGATGGTTTCCAGCTGCATCCATGTCCCTACAAAGGACATGAACTCATCCTTTTTATGACTGCATGGTATTCCATGGTGTATATGTGCCATATTTTCTTAATCCAGTCTATCATGGATGGTCATTTGGGTTGGTTCCAAGTCTTTGCTATTGTGAATAGTGCCGCAATAAACATACGTGTGCATGTGTCTTTGTAGCAGCATGATTTATAATCCTTTGGGTACATACCCAGTAATGGGATGGCTGGGTCAAATGATATTTCTAGTTCTAGATCCTTGAGGAATCACTACACTGTCTTCCACAATGGTTGAACTAGTTTATCAAGGTGGAAAAGAACAAGTTCTTTTCTCTCTTTCTGATCTGTTTTTCACAGTGAGTTCATTTGCAGTCAACTTCTTAAGAGTGTATATGACTTCTTGGGGGAATCATCATTTATTACATGTTTTTATGTACATCATCTTCTATATATTATATATTACGTCTAATATTTTCGTCTATTATATCTTTGTCTATTTATTTGTGTAAGTTTCCAGTTTCCATTTTGGGTGGCTGTAGGCTGTGCTGTGTCCTGTGCCTCAGTGTATCCATCAAAGTAGAAGCTCCAGGTGATCAAGGTTTGTAGATCCTGTGAAGGGGAAACCTGGCTTCTGGGGCTGCTGATCTCTTAGGATTGTTGCTCTCTCCCCATCTGTATCAGGGATTTAGTCAGTGCTTGAGTTTCTTGCTAACCTTAATAGGAATTCGTTTCCACACACTGCCTATGTACTGAAGCCTGATATGAAGTGAGCTGTACCAAGAAGAGGAAATTAGGGTAGGTTTGAGGGAAGAGATCAGCAGAGGTCACAACAGATAGTTTTTTGAGAACCAGGAGGTAATGAGTGGTTGGTCTCTGAGCGGTAGCAGGGAGACTCCTGATCCCAAACCTTTCCATTTAGCCTGCAGCCTGTTCTGAGCTCCTGGCCCCCTCTGTTCAAGTAAAAGCTGTATTTGAAATTCCTGCATGACTATAAATACTGGTATTCTCTCAGAAATCTTGTGATAACCTCTTGAGAGATAAGAAGCATAAATCATGATTTTTAAAAGGATGTTCTGAGTTTCATACACTCCCTTTCTGTGTGCTGAAATAACTAAGTTTACCCAAGAGACTGAGTTATAGTTTAAGTGTTTACGTATTCTTTCAGCTAAAAACCACTTACTAATAAAGTAGGAGTGATGTGGGTTTTAAGAAGAATCAGATTTTTATTTCCGCTTCTAAGATCTGCTCAGTCTGACGTTGTTAGAGAAGGTGGCAAATAAAGGCCTCCACTCGGGGATTCTTGGTTCCGTTGTTAGTGACTCACCCTTTCTTCACCTGCACAAGGAGCTGGGAATCGCTGCCACTGACTCCCCTGGATTTGCACAGGGATTCATGAGTCACACAGAAGCAGCCAAGTGGAAAGTCTGGAGATGGCAATGCACCCCAGTAAAGTGACCACCCATTGCATGTTACATGTGCAGGTTCAGAGAACTAGTCTGTCTGGACACCTTCTGCAATAACTTCAATCTAACCTTCTTAAGGCTTTCTCAGGGTTGTGAATCATTACAATTTTTGAGGCCATTATTCACCAAAAAAAAAAAAGGAAACAACACAAAATAGAGGATTTAAAATGATGATTATTTTCTAAAGCTTATTTAACATATGATTTTGTCACCTTTTGTTTTCCTTCACAAATAAGAACAAAGCTGGCAAACCATGATTAATGCCACATATTGGATACTGACATCATTAACAATAAATAATAATAGTGAGGTAAGATTCCATGGACTAAGGCCCTGCTCTGGTCTTTCCATTCCTCTGTAAGGCCCTCTCTTCCTCACACAGGGGCTGTGAATGTCCCACTTCCTGTACAATGAACGTTTTTCAGGGACAACATGGTCTACACAACTGGTTTAGGGATAGACATTCTCCTTTTTCTTATTCAACATTGTAGCCACAATCAAAGGAATATCTAATTTATGTACCAGGACAACTGAGCTCTCAGAGACCACCTTTGATTTTGTAGTGGTTCAGAGAAAATATATTTTCTGTTGTCCAATCCAGTGGAAAAATTGGATTTCTTCTTCCACATTGCTCTGAGATAGCCTACACAGTTTTCCATTAATCGATTAGACAAAACTGAGCAACTATTTCTGGAATTGAGGAAGCAGTCAGAGGATATAGGAAAGATGGTCTCTGGTCTTTACAATGCACCATAGTTTTGAAAAGATGTAATTGAATATTTGACAATGCCTTAAATAAACTACAAATGGATATTTGATTATCTCATAAATTCTTGGTTGTGAACATGAAACCTGGAGACTAAATGTTCTGAAACAGGCTCATTACCTCAATGAATTTATTTGATATTTATTTATTTAATCAATTCTCAGCTAATTGATGCCTCCCCTCATGACTGCAGTATCCCTGCACCAGTTTCAAGCATTAGGTTTTCTCAGAGCAAAGTATTATGCAAGAAGAAGTGGGATAGGCGGAAAAAAGGAGCTCTACGTGGGAGACCCTGAATTTTTAAAATCAGTTGCTTATTAGTTATGCAGTTATATTCTTGCATGCATTAATTCATTTCTCCAACAAATATTTATTGACCACCTACTATACCCCAGCCACTATTAGATGCTAGCTATAAAATAGTGAACAAAATAAGTATTTTCTGTTCGTATCTGGCTTTTAACTAGGGTTAGCGGAACACAAACAAGATAGCAAATATTCTCTGAAGATATCAAGTATTTTGCCAGCTGATAAAATAAATAATATGATTAGGTTTTTGCTTTAGGTCTATTGCCCTGAACCAAAATAGGATGAGTAGTTAGAAGATTATGAAAAATAACAAGATGTATATATTAGTGAATAAATGCAAAAAATTTTGAGAAATCAAAGATGTTGATGTTTATGTAGTGCCTTAGGGTTTATATACATTATTCCATGTATGTTTCAATGCAGTGTTCAAATGAGGGAACTGGGATTTAGAATGATTAATTGATTTTAAGATTTAAACTAGGTAATATATCTTCTGGATGGTCTGATTGGGACAGGAAGCCAGGTCTTCTGATCCATCCTGTTATCTGTGTCTTGTACTATCATTTAGTGTTCTGTCCTTATTTACATGCTCAGTTAAACAATTCAAGTCATGGACTGATTTATCAAGGATGCTTTTTCAGCGTAAGTTGGTGAAATGATTTCTGGGAATTTTCATGAACCCTCACTCATTCACTTTCATTCTCTCTTTTTCCTCTTAAACTCTGAACTTTCCTGATTCCCATAATGAAACAACACCCCAAGCAAAAATAGTAATAATCAAGTATATTATTCAAATACCAACCTATTGCATAGAAATTTTCTTGGCAACAGATTAGTCCAACAGAGAGACCTCAAGGCCTGCATCTTTACTTTCTGTCTTACTCTGTCCTCTTGAATTGAGCAGCCTTTATGGCATGGCTTAAAGTAGGGCTGCCAAAATTTTTAGCTAGAATGAACTGCTTTGCATTTTTCCAATTTGTGGAAGTTGAGAGTGAGCTGAAGGCAATGCTAAGTGGAAAATTAAAGAAGGATATTGGAGACAAATGTTCACTCACAACTTCAGGGAGTTAAGAATCCAACACTGCCTTTCTCTTATTGAAATAACTTCTGAATTCCCATACTGCTGAGAGACAGAAAATAAATATGAGGCTATTCGGAGTCCCCTCTTCACTTTTCCCTACCCCATTTTTCTGGTAGTTTTATCTGTATATTCCAGGGAATCTTCCTGGAGCCAAGGCGTGGGGAAGGAGAGAGGGAGGAGCCTCAGAGGCTCCTATGCACGCTGGTGGCTGTCTTGGTATGTTTGGTCTGTGGGTCCGTTGAGTTCACGACTACATTCTGACCACAAGCCTTTTCCCCTTGTGTTGACTTTCTATTCTACAGAAACGTTCTTTCTAGGTACATCTTGCCCATGTTTGACCTGCTCCTCCACATGGCTGGGCAGGAGAAAGGTAACACATTCTGACCCTTTCCAGATTGCACTTTGCAGGCAGGGACAAGCATCCGCTCTGTAATCTCTCCTACTCCTGATTTACCAAATATATCTAGGAATCTTGTCATCTTTACAGTCATGTCTCCAGGTCTCAGAATTTCAAGAGCAGTGGTTTTTTGTTTTTCTGTTTGTTTGTTTGTTTTTGGAGGGGTGGAGTTGTGGGGGGCAAAGCTAGGACTTTTCTCTCTGCATCAAACCTATATCTGATTACTGGCTATAACCTCTTGGGACACACTGAAGCTAACGTGGGGATTTAGATAATTTGGAAAAACTGACTGCGAATGGATGATATAATTTTCTGTGTAAATTGTTTATGGTGTACCTGTTATTTATTTGTGTGTAGAATTTTTTTCTACCAATATTTTAAAGCCCAGTTCTGAACTCCAAGAGTTGAGGAATTAGGTTTGAAGTCAAATATAGGAAGGAAACATCAGTGAGGGGCAGGAGATCTTATGTTTAAGACCCACCCTGCTTGGGTTTAAATCTGAGCTCCTTGATTTCAGAGCTGTGTGTGGTTAATTAGTCCATCCTGATGCTCCTGTAAGGACATACCCGAGACTGGGTAATTTATAAAGAAAAAGAGGTTTAACGGACTCACAGTTCCACATGGCTGAGGAGGCCTCACAATCATGGCAGAAGGTGAAGGAGGAGCAAAGTCATGTCTTACATGGCGGCAAGCAAGAGAGTGTGGGAAGAAGAACTGCTCCTTAGAAAACCATCAGATCTCGTGAGACTTATTCACTACCATAGGAACAGCACAAGAAAGACCGGCCCCCAAGATTCAATTACTTCCCACTGGGTCCCTCCCAAGACACGTGGGAATTATGGGAGCTACAATTCAAGATGAGATTTGGGTGGGGACACAGCCACACTATATCTCTACTTAACATCTCTGTGCCAGAGGTAATGCAGTTGTCATCCTGTTTCATATGATTGTTGGGGGCATTAAATCATAGACTTGAATAATGCTAACAGTAGCACCCAGTACATAGCAGGCAAGAAAATAGTCAATATTTTACTAAAGTATTAAAAAATAGAAAAAAAAAGCAAACTATTTCTTGTATACCTCTTGTCAGGCAGTTTCGTATATGTTTTTATAGTCAAAGGAGAACAATTCTGAAGTTATGGTAGGTAATATTACCTTATCAAATGTTAGAAAACAGATTCAAATACATTATTTAATTTGTTTAAGTTAATAGGGTGGTTAGACATTTGAATTCCGGGCTTTTTGATGCCCAAACTCATAACAATCCACATTCTACAGACAAAGGATCTTAGACATAAATTGTTTATGAAACTCCCCTAAGCATACACAGCTAGCAAGTGGGACAACCTATTTTTCGTAAGGATTATTCTGATTACAAACTACCTAGTAAAAATTAAAATATGTCATGCAGCTTAAAAACTGTCTTAAACAATTGTCCTAGTTAATTTTGTGTTGCTATAACAGAATAGCACAAACGGGATAATTTATAAAGGAAGGAAATTGATTTTCTATAGTTTTGGAGACTGGGCAGTCCAAGCATGAGGGTCCTGATTCTGGCGAGGGTTTTCTTTCTGTATCATTATTCCATGGTGGAAGGCAGATGGGCAACAGACCAAGAAAAAGAGAGAGAGACAAATTAGCATTTATAACAATCCATCATTTCAATAATGACATTAATTCATTCATAAGGCAGAGACCTCATGGCCTAGTTACCTCACAATGACAACAAAATCCATATATGTCAACATGAAGGGACATTTAAACTCATATAGCAAAAATAAAGACAAGACATGATCATATGAAACTTGAAGTCTGGAAATGTCAGAAGAATCTCTCTGCCTTACTCCCTGCCATCCTCGCTGAGCTAGCTGCTCACAAGATGGTCACAAGAGGGTGGCTCCAGACTTCACATCTCCACAGGATCAAGACTAGAGAGAAGGGCATCTCTGCATCATGATTTGTTTTGCGGGGGAGAAAACATTTCCCTAAAAGATGTTTCTCACATTCCATTTCATAAACAGCAATAAGTTACATGTACATTCCTCAGGAAAGATGGTAGGGGAAGTAAAATGGGTTTGACTGGCTTAGGTAGACTCTTAAAGATTTTACCTCCAGGGCCAGGAGAGGTGGCTCACGCCTGTAATCCTAGGACTTTGGGAGGCTGAGGCGGGTGGATCACCTGAGGTCAGGAGTTCGAGACCAACCTGGCCAACATGGTGAAACCCCGTCTCTACTAAAAATCCAAAAATTAGCCAAGCATGATGGCACATGCCTGTAATTCCAGCCTGTATAACAGCCTCAGGCAGGGCCTTCAGTAGGGATTCCAGAAGAAGGCATTGTTGTCCTAGAAAATGCCAGCTCCATGCCTGTTACTGCTTCTGAAGACCTTCCAGTGGGTCACAATGCACCTCTGAGTATGTGTTATCAACATATTTTATGTGGTACTTCTGTGAGAGTAATTTATATTATATCCAATGTAGACATTTTAAGTTATGTTTAGGTGTGTTCATCATATATGATGTTCAATGATTTACTTTCTATAAATTCTTGGTAACATGAAGTTAGAGAAATAAATGTAAAAACAATGATGTCAGCAACTATTTAATAAATTAGTGATGGGAGTCAACAGAGCAGAGTCTAACACTAAAAGTACCAGTTAGTAGGACACTCACTGAGGAAACGTATCTCTCAGATGTGAGAGCACCCACTTTTCCAAGTGTCTTTTTTTTTTCTTTTTAAAGTGGAATTTATACTTCTGAAATTATCATTATAATTTTTGAAGCCTCTTGCTTCATTTTGTTGTTCATTCTGACATTCTCAGAGAACTTCCTTCTTAAAACAGGATCACTAACCAGGAACACAATCTCCAAAGGAGAACCTTAGACACAGATGTCTTTGCACCTGAAACAGGAAAGCAAATGGAGACTGCCAAAAACAAAACAAAACAAAACAAGGACAGCAAAACTTGGCAAGGACATTGGTGTGGTCATCTTTTTAACTGAAGTCATTCCCACGCCTAAATAGTAGTGATGGATGAATCATTAGGGTGACAGTTATTTAATTATTTTTTAATGTAAAGGAATTCTTTCAGGAAAATTAGTATTACATCTAGGTGGTAAATCCAGAATCATCATCTTTGTGCATTTTTTAAAAAAGAAACCAGACATCCCACTTGTTCTAACCAACACTCATCTTCAAGGCCCATCACAATCTAAGGTTTTATCATGACATGTTAATGAGATATATCTAGGCGCTTTTGGTGTTTTTCCCATTCAAAAATAATCTCCTATAAGATGGAAATATCCCAGGGGTAGTCTTTAATTTCAACAATTCAGTGAGGGTAAGTGGGGATGGGGGATCAGGGGTGAAGGTCCGAGAAGGAGAATAGGGCTTTACCTACGAGATGGAAGAATGCCTCCAACCAGCACTGTTGACCTAAGATGCATAATCAAATGGTTAAAGACCAGCATGAGAAATGATTGCATTTTCTAAAATTACTGCCAAAGTAGTTCTGCCTTTGCTAATAGCTCTTTGAATTTAAAAAAAAATAGATCCCTGTTCTCTAGCAGGAATATTAAAGAAAATCCTTGCTCAATTTTATTCTGGTAATAAAAGCAACAATAACAAAATCTGAAGAGAAAAAAACAATTACTTTCTTATGTAAATCATGCTGACTGAATGGCAAGTTCACCTATGGTTAGAGAATCAGTATTTTCTAAGAGTACAATGTGTAACTTGAGGCTACTGTGCTGAAATTTGTTAGTGTATGAAGAGGCAGCTCTCTGAAAGGGTTTGCTTGGTCAGTCCACTCTGCATAAAGTCGGGTTATCTTTGGACCAGGAGGGAGTCCAAGTTTTAAAGGCAGATTAAGAATTTCAGGTCACTTGTTGATCTGTTAGCGCCTAAGGCAGAGAAATCCCAGTTTACTTCAAGATAAATCCTTCGAGAGCACTTTATTTAATCAAATCTATTCTCAGAGAGTTCCTCGAACAGTAAAATTTCTTCCCTCCGTCTGACGACTTCAATTTTCCATTATTCCACCTGAGCTGGACTTGCTAAAGTCACTAGTAGTTTTCAGTGTTGCCAAACCAATGGATCCTTCCCTGTCTTCTACCAATGTGGCTTCTTAGCATCATTTCAAACTGCTTGCAAACCTTTCTGTTTTGGAACTTTTTCCTATCTAGGATCCCCTAAACTGTTCATGGCCTATCTGCCTGCTCCTCAGCCTCTGTGTTGTTTTATCTGCCTATTCTTGACCTCAAAATGTTCACAATGCTCCAGGCTCAGCCATGGGCTGGCTTCTTTGCTGTTCCAATCGGTGCTTACCTCACGTGTTGTTTTCTTACTGTGTGACAATCTCTGTGCAGACTCAGAATGAGAAAAAAAACAAGACAGAGAAACCTCTGCTACCACGGGCTTACATGATAGTTGGAAGGGTGCTGAGTCAATGAAGGATATAATTTCTGATTATGTGATTATGTGTTGAATGCTGTCCACATAGTAACATACAGCAGGTGGATAGAGAAGGGGAGGGAGGGCTGCCAGTTTAGCCAGGGTGCACAGGGAGGGCCACTCTGCAGGTGACATCTGAGCTGATATGTGTGTGCTCAGCAGGCTGTGACAGGAAGACCTGGCTGAAGAGTGTTTTGGGTGGAAGGAGCAACACAAGTAAAGAAGCATGATTGGGTTTTCAAGGTTTCAGTATGGTATTGGAGTCCCATTCTAGGTCACAACAATTATTCCCATGCTTTTAAATCTCATCTCTTGAATGAAAGTGAATACCATGTTTCTGTAAGAGATCTCGGCTGTCTGATCCAGACACACATGCATATAACAAACAGACTAACTGAGGTTTCGCCTTGATTGCCTGTGGGAATCTGAGATTTAACAGATCAGAAATGGAACCCTTCACCTTCCAATCGTGACGTGTTCTTCTATTGCTTTCGCCACCACAGTGGGTGCTACCGCCCTTGGCTCAGTGGCTTCAGAGAGGCAACTCCATTTCCCTCCATTGTCCTGAGCAAACCACTCACACATTTCTTTCACATTTATTCTCGAACACAATGAAATCCGTCCGCTGCCCTCCACCCGTCACTCAGCACACCAGCCCAACACATCACCCTTCTGCCTGAACGGCTTCAGTATCCTCCTCTCCTTCTTCCTCTAGTTGGCCGTGCCTGGGTCTGTAGGTAGCGACAATGAACTGTTTCACATATAAATCGGACCTTCTCATCTAAGCATCTTTCATGCTTTCTCCTTTTCTTCTTTCTTTCTCTCAAGTTTCAGTGGTTTGGGCTGGTTCATCATTTTTTGGTTCTTTGAATACTCTAGTCTCATTCCTTCCTGAAGGCTTAGCTTTTGCTGTTTACTGGGCAAGAGGGTTTTTTAAGTTCACACTTACCTTAGGTAATTCCTGCTCATCTTTTCTGTTTCAGCTTAAATGTCATTTTGCATCAGAGTCCAACCGTGACCCCATTCAAAATCTGATGTGCCCCCATCTAGCTATTAATTTCTTGAACAGTATTCTGTTCTTTTCTTCCTAGCCTTTATCCCAATATGCAGCAATGAATATTTAGATGGGATTTTATTTCTTAGCGTTTTCTCCATGAAGTCTTCTTGTTAAACACTGGGAAGACTGACACCTCCCGGGAGCTGATGCAGAGCCTGTCTGTATGGGGTATTCAGTCAGTATTTCACTGAGTGGATGTTGAATAACTAAATGAAACTGGCTACAGTTAACTTTCTATTTCTATTTTAAAGTGTTATTTCCATGGGAATTTTGATTACTCTAATGTAGGAAAATAATAGTTTGAAATGTTTTCTTTTTACAAATAAAATTGTGGGGTCTGTTAAAAAAAATGTTAAAATATTTTTCCAGTTTTTAAATATAATTCAATAAGACTATAGGCAACAAACAAATACTGTAAAAATAAAATTTTAAATCTACTTACTTCTAAGTGATAAGGCGTGGTTCCCTATACAACTAGTTTTATTTGTTGAGACATCAAACCCTGTGTTTCTGACGGACCAAAGTTATATCTTTTAGCCTTTGCTTATAGCATGCAAGTAATCTGTCTTTTTAAAATGAAAGGTGCATGTTTCTTTTAGCATAATATTGTTTTACCTGTATTCTTTCTGTGCCGATCATGTGGTCTTTTCTATCTCCATGATCTCTTGTAGAGTAAACTTGTGTATTATAACATTCCTTGATAAAATAACCCTGAGTATAGGAATCATAGAGACCAACTGATGGAATATTAAAGTTGAAAGTGGGTTATTAGAAATACTTAAGAAAGAGACAGATGAGAGTTCTTGGCTTGGACACATGTACCAAATAATTGGCACTGAAATAATTTAGTCTAAACTGTTTACAGGAAAGAAAGGTGAGAAGCTGGTATTTGCTGTAACATTGTCTTTATTGAGCAATGCTAGGTGTACTGTGTATTTCATGTCATTCAGTTTTCCCAGTAATATTGCATGGTTGATATTTTAAGGGAGAAAGACCTTATATACAAAACTTCCAACAATAACTATATGTAACTAAATACACATATAAATAATGGAGGAGACTATACCTGAATGTCAGTTGAATGCATCAGTGAAAGAAAATATAATAATAGTAAATAAGATTCTCTGCTTCCTATTAAGCATCTCACTCAGAAAGGGTCTTCATGGTTTGACCTTTGTCTCAGGAACTGACCTGGCTTTTCTTGTTTCTCAGCTGAAACTGTTCCCCTTTACAAGCAGTTCCCCTGCGTCCTGTGAACACCCCAGGTTCTTTCTGCCTTTGCTCACGTCATGCCTGGGTGTCTCCTGTGCACACCCCTTCTTCCCCCAACTTCTCACTCCTCTCGTGTCCATAACTGTCTATCCTCCAAGGCTTGGAATTCCGTGAAGCCAAGGTTAGAATTCTATTTTATCTTTTTCTTTCCTTTTTCTCTATCCTCTTTCCCTTCTTTGTCTTTTCTTCTTCTTTTGTTTCTGATTCCTACTCTCTTTATTCCTTTTCTTCTTTTATTTTTTTCCTGTCTTTGCTTTAAATAACTTTTTAAAAGAAACTTAGATTATTTGGGTTACTAGAACCACTTAAGAAAGAGAGAGATGAGAGTTCTTGGCTTGGACACATGTGCCAAAACTAGGAAGCCACAAATAATTTGGCTCTAGGCACTGGTCAGTTTTCTGTATGGCTCTCATGAGCTGTGACGTGACCTGCAGGGTGCCTACGCTTCTTTCTGTGAGGCTGCCCCTTCTCGGAGCACCTGTGAGGATGCTCATGCCCTCCCCTCTGCAGGAGCTGCCTCCCTCTGAGACACTCCCTCTTCCTCCCCCTACACTTGCCATGATGCCCAGTGGCTGCCGTCAACCCGGTGGCATCCGCCCAGCCATGGCTTTCATCACTAAGGGCTTCATATTACTGTGTGCATCATAGCTAAAGTTCTCCAAGAAGTAAACCTTAAGGACCCAGATGATTTTTTAAAATAATTCAAATTCATGAGTTAAGGTTAATGGAAGCCTTGCCCAATTTGGGCCAAGTCTCGTGACTGGCCTGTGCTGTGGTGAACAAGGAAGGGGCGTAAGGTCATCCTTGGCAGGTGTGGGCAGGCAGGGATGGTTCCAGATAAGTGTGCATGGGCTGGAACCTCTGCAGGGATTTTATGATTGTTTTTCTCTTTAAAGAAAGAACCTATTCTCATTGTAGAGCATTATTATAACACAAATTAAAAAAAATAAAAATACAACCACGTTGTTGCCATGGTAGAGATTCAGTAACCATTGGGGGGGTTTACACGTCAACAAAGGTGAAGACAGTATATCCGGCAACACTGCCAGTCTTTTTCTATGACCACGTTGTGTTTTGTAATCTGCTTTTTATTACATTGCCCTTTTGAATATTTTACAGAGGAATTCATATTAGATATATAATGTAAGTTCAAATATTAACGGAATGTGAAGTACTTTTCAGTTTTCTTTTCAACCTGTGGTCACTAAATGAGCATTATCTCCTGAAAGCTCCCCTAAAGGTCAAAAGTGAAAACAATGAATTAATGTATAAAGAACAATGTGGGCTTTGAAATCAGATACCTTAGTATATTTATCAGCTAAATAAACAAGATGTGCTGACGCAGATTCCAACCCTCACTTTTCTCATTTCTTAAACAAGCAAAGTAATAATTCCCTCATAAAGATTTTGTGACACTTAAATTATGTAATATATAAAAGCGTGCTTACCATAAAATGTCGCATAGATGATCACCCTTCCTGTTTTTATTATTAATATCTCATAGTTCCTTATATACATTAAAGTTTACACATTTTTGTAAGAACACATAGAATATAATATTAGATTGTTACCTTTTCCACATTTACAGATACCTGTACATAATTTTCTTTGATTAGGAACATACTAAAAGCAATCTAATGTATTCAGGTGAGGTTATGTCAATAAAAATAATAGCATGCCTTTAAGTAACCTACATAGTCTTCTCAGTGGATGTTAATGTCTATGATTTCAGGACTAGAGGTGATATGCCATGATTTCTTTAAGGAAATATAACTTAATAATTTGTGATCTGTGAAATTGAAATCTTACGCACGTATTACAGCATCACGTGGTCAATTTTACTTCTCCCAAGTGTCTCCCAGCTAGGTGTTTTCAAAGCGGATATCAGCAGCTGCACAGAAGGTTTTTATCGCAATCTCAAACTCAGTTTTATTTCTCCATTTTACATCTACAAAATATCTGAATAGTATATAGAGTGAAATTGCACGGCAAATATTCTAAGAGAATTAAATTTCTGAGTGAATACATCAAATGGAGTTATTGATATGTTAATTACAGTGTTAAACTGTGTTTATCACAGAAATTCTCAACCAAATAATTTACTATTTCTGCTCTTTAAATAATGCAGAAACTCTTAAGGAAATGCTTGAACTTATTTCCTCTTATATATTGTACTATGGTAAACAAATACTAAACATTGTATAACTGTGTATTTAAAACCATTTATGATATGAATATTTAATAAAGCCGTAACATTAAATAGTATTGATTCATTAATACTTATATTTATATATTGATATAAATATACTTATTTATTGTATATATTTACTTGGATATATAAATTATATTTAACATATATACTCTTGAAGTTTTAATGACATTATTCTCTTATTCTGAATACATAGGTAATATATGTAAAAGTAATAAAACATATCCATAAATTATATAATACATACTCATCTATATTTACTGTATTGAATGTAGTTACAAGATCCTGAAATCACTAATGAACTATTATCAAAAAGAAACTTTCTGTGGACACTAATCATTCAGATCATGTCTCATGGTCTTCTACATCTAGGGAATGACAAATACAAACTTTAAGGTTTAATTATTATATTTTACATAAATATTTAAATATATCTAACTATAACTCTATATATGTTTCTAAAATAAATTAGATAATGACTTCAAGATTTTTTCCCATTTTTTTTCACATTTTTAAGTTGCTGGCCTGAATTTTAGATTCTATGCAAAGTGCTATAAACTGGCCTAGTCAAATGCTACTTTCACTGTGAGGAGGAGACCAGGAATAATTGAGCATCCTGTAAGATATCTTTGAGTGAGCCCCCAAAACTGTTTCTGAGTCTTAAGTCTAGAGTTCTTAAATGTGCAAAAGGAAACTAAAGCAGAAATGACAGGCCCTCAGTCCTCCAGCTAAGCTGGTGCTCTCCCCAGGTGACGGTCATCCTGCATTTGCAGGAGCCAGCGCTGGTGCTCTCCCCAGATGACGGTCATCCTGCATTTGCAGGAGCCAGCGCTGGTGCTCTCCCCCAGATGATGGTCATCCTGCATTTGCAGGAGCCAGCGGGAGGCATGGAGATGTCTCTCTTTGGTGCTGCCAATCTACATTCCCGGGAACATCTCAGAGCATCACGTGCAATCAGACAGATGGTGATGAGGACGATTCTCCAGGCTCTGACAAAATGTTCAGTGCCATTAATTTTGTTAAGGTCATTTACACTGATTTTATACTAGAATATTCTTATTTTTTATTTTATTCGTATAGTAAATAAACATCTTGGTTTAATTTGAAGCTTTATAAAGAAAATATTTCCCCTTTGAACATTTGCCGCTTCTGTGATATATCAGTTAGAAAGATAATTGTTAATATCTGAGCCCTTATGAAAAATCTACTTGTTTTCCCTCTGAAAGAAAAATAATCTAGGGAAGACAATGTTAAAAATAAATAAAGACAGTGTAAGAATCTGCAGTGTTCAAAACTACTGAGACCACAGGATCTCTGCAGGAAGTGGTAAGAATAATGTTGGAATGACTGAAGGTTCCGAATGCCAAATCGTTTTATTTTTATGTACAATAGAGTCATTAATTTTTTTTAGTTTATCAGTTTTATATTTTAGGACATAGCATTAGAAGCTGAAATGTATTTTTTAAAAATAAATTTCTATAAACTAAAAGAGAGCTTGATTTAAGACCATGGCAGTTGAATTAGAGACCAGAGAACATGGGTAAAATTGGGCCATACGAATTATGATAACAGGTGATCAACCACTTGTGTTTTTAAAGTCAGCACATTAAGGTGTGTAGTGGGAGAGGAAAGAGGGGCCAGACCAAAAAATCTGGCAATGTGGTAAATTAAACACCTGGAAAATCCAGCCCTTGCCTCTCACTCAGGTTTGGAAGCTTCATGTCCAGTTGGAGATCCATTAATATGAGATCTAAAACAGTACATATACAAGCAATATGTGCTGAGCAACTTATTTCTGTGTGAACTATTCATTTAAAATTTCTCACGTTGCTCTGATAATAAGACTTTATCCTCCAAGTGTTAGCAATTCTTATTTTACGTATTTTTATAGAACTTGTAAACATTTGTTTACTACTATGAGAGGAAAAACAACTACTGCTAGAGACTGTACAAATATTCTGTAAAAACAGCAAAAAATAAAACAATCTGTTATGCGTGAAGAAATATCTCCATAGGTGCTGTAAATCAAAATTATCCTCATAGCTATAAGAAATAGATTATTACAATGGCAACATTTTCTTATTGTTGAAATTGTCATCTAATCAAGTTTTTAGGTTTTGAAGAAGGGTGTGACATGACAAAGTTTCATTCTTGCTGAGATACAGACCTCCTGCAGATCAAAGAGGAGAAAATATATTAAAATGGAGCTATTACTTTTCAATTCAATGAGATAATACTGAGTCTATAAAATGCTGAAGGAAAAAGCTGTCAGTGTTGACATTTCAAACTGAGTATAGCAGGAAGGTCTGAAGTCTATAGTGTCCCTCAAACACATATCCTAGAGTGGGCTGTCAACTCATCCAAAGCTCATCAATAGAGTAGGGAGATGGCTACTAAAAAGTTCACTGAGAATGTGTTCTGTATAACCACCTTCTGATGGTTATGCAGCTAAAACATGTCACCTCTCTGAAGGCTTAAGTGGTTAGAATTTGTCTCAAAACTGATCCAACTGAAATACATCTGTACATCTCTGAAGAAACAAGTAGCAACGATGAAAATATACAATAATAATAAATCGTAAGTGCCTTCATGCTAAAAAGTGTGAATTTATCTAAATGGCTCTTGTATTGGTTTGTTTATCCCAAATATAAATCAACGTTTAACTCAAAATGGCACCTCACATAGAGATTTAACATTCAAGCCAATTTATGGCTCTAGTTCTCTAAAGGTGGATTATATTCTCCGTGGAAAGCCTTTTTTTTTCTCTTAGCCGAAGGAAAATCACTACCAGATGGTTTGGACTAAAGCCTCATGGTTCAAACCATATGGCTTCCCATGTATACGTTTGGTTGGGAATATAAATGAAAGCACCTCTTCACTTTTCTTTTGCATGCTCAGTGTATTTTTAACTAAATTTTATGAAAGGAATGCAACTGTTAAGAAATAAAAAAGTTTTTATTAACTGAAAGTGTCTCTCTAGTTTACGAAGCCCTTCAACGCATAATGTCTCATAAGGTAATTATGGCCAGAGTACAGAAAGGCATTTTTTTTTTTTTTTTTGAGTTTTGCTTTGTCACCCAGGCTGGAGTGCAATTGCGTGATCTCAGCTCACTGCAACCTCCGCCTCCCGGGTTCAAGCGATTCTCCTGCCTCAGCCTCCCGAGTAGCTGGGATTACAGATGTACACCACCATGCCCAGCTAATTTTTTTTTATTTTTAGTAGAGATGGGGTTTCTCCATGTTGTTCAGGCTGATCTTGAACTCCTGACCTCGGGTGATCCACCTGCCTTGGCCTCCCAAAGTGCTAGGATTACAGGCATGAACCAAACCCTGGAGTCAACTCATTCTTAACTCTGGCTTCAGTTTTCTTTCCTGTAAAATGGGTTTAATATTAACAATTCATAGACTGATTATATGGATTAAATTTCAAAACATACGGAAATGATGCTAAGAGTTTCTAGCAAACATGTAAGTTTAATTTTATATCATTGTCATTATTCTCAGCACTTCATTTGTAATTATTTCTGATTATTACCTCATATAAATCTTATCTCCAATAATTTGTTTCTAATCTTTGTCATAGAAGTAGTTGCTTATACTTCTTTTCAGATACTTTGTTTATTCATGATGGCACCTGATCTACCTGTGTAGTTTGATACAAAGAAATTCATGTTGAGTTTTAATTGATACTTATATGGCATGTCCCCAAACGGCAGGGTAATTTGATGAAGAAGAATTTTCTTTACTGCCCTACAGAGTCACAAGGTTTTGTGCAGATCTAATGAGGTGTTGTAAATCAACATGCTTTGAAAAAGTCATTTAAAAAATATATGATTTACACTTTTAAAATCAAATTCATTTAAACTCTTTTACGAACTGTCTAATTTATATCTGATCATTCACTTCCATAATTTTATATCTTTCTTTAGTATTAATAGTGTGTAATCAACCCATCTACTGATATTTTCAGCTTTAATTTTTCACTGCAAGGTTTTGACTTACATTTAACATATTTATTACTATCTATGTCATGTGTTCTATGAGATCTGAAAAGATATAACTCAACAAAATTAGAGTTAAAGTGATATGAAACCCAGTAATTCCTCTCTTTGAAAAGGTTTCACTGAGGTACTGAGGATTCCGCTGGAAGTGGATTCATCACTCTTTCCAACCTGGAAGCTTTTATATCTAGATGAATCAATGACTCACCGTGCAGACGGAATAGGTAGTTGGGATTTATGGAGCTGTTGTTTCCTTGCACATATCGTGTGTCAGCATACTTTTTCTGACTCTTTATCACACGAAACAACTCCCTCTGTTTCAGAAAATCACCCATATTTTACATTTAATCTCTAATCACTTTTTGTTAGCTTCTACCATCTGCAATCCATTCAGGCTTGTCTAATTCATTTTGCGCTTTCATAGAATTCCGACTAAGTCACCTTTCTTTAGTAAGTGACTTTGGCATTATCTTTAAAAAGATCCGGAATGCTTTTGTCCAACTTGGGCAGGTAGCTCCAATTTCTCGCCTTTCTTTTAACTACTATTCCTTGTGAGAAAAAAATAGAAAAGGAGAAATGCAAGTGGGCCTTTGTCAGCCTTGGTGTTGTATTTTCAACAAGTTTGGGTATTGTGGAAAAGTGCAATAACTACCAAGCTAGAGTCTATTATTTCTGACAAACATCAATGACAGCCATTCATCTTGATGCAGCGGTTTTAATTTGCCAGAGCAATAATGATTTTGCTTGAGGAAGTAACGAAGACATCTAGCCAGTGATGGCAGGAAGAATAAACATGGCAGAAATAACATTCTGCATTCGAGTTTGAAACTGTTGAAACTAAATACGTTTAGGAGATAAGCTTTAGAGAGCCAGTAGTAGACCACTGCTTACTGACTGAGAACCGTACCCCAGCACCTAGTACAGACGAAAACATGGGGTTGCAGAAAAAAGTAATAGAGGATCAGAATGATAAAAAGACACACACAGCGCTGGGCGCGGTGGCTCACGCCTGTAATCCCAGCACTTTGGGAGGCCGAGACGGGCGGATCACGAGGTCAGGAGATCGAGACCATCCTGGCTAACACGGTGAAACTCCGTCTCTACTAAAAACTACAAAAAACTAGCCGGGCGAGGTGGTGGGCGCCTGTGGTCCCAGCTACTCGGGAGGCTGAGTCAGGAGAATGGCGGGAACCCGGGAGGCGGAGCTTGCAGGGAGCCAAGATGGCGTCGCTCACTCCAGCCTGGGCGACAGAGCCAGACTCCACCTCAAACAAAACAACAACAACAAAAAAAATACACACACACACACACACACAAAAGGAAAGAGAGAGAGACATAAGATAGAAGTAACATCTTGCTGGTTTTAACCATTATAAACATTCACTTCTGGCTGGACATGATAACTCACTATAATCCCAGCACTTTGGGAGGTCGAGGTGGGAGAATTGTTTGAGCCCAGGAGTTTGAGACTAGCCTGGGCAATGTGGTGAAACCCTTTTTCTAGAGAATGATAATAATAATAATAATAATAATAATATAATAAAACATTAGCGGGGAGTGGCGGCATGTGCCTGTAGTCACAGCTGTTTGGGAAGATCTCTGGAGCACGGAAGATTGAGGCTGCATTGAGCCATGATTGTGCCACTGCATTCCAGCCTGGGCAACAGAACAAGATTCTGTCTCAAAAAATGAAAAAAACAAAGTAAAAAAATAAAAGAAAATTCATGCAGTTCTATGGCTTTGAATATATTGATGCTGTTGTACATCCATCACCACTATTCATCTCCCCAAATTTTCATCATACTCTGCTGAAATACTTTACACAATAACACCTTATATTTCTTCTTCTCCTTCCCTTTGCCCCAGCCCCTGGCCAAACCATCATTCTACTTTCTGGCTCTCTGACTTTGATTATTCTTCGTTTTTAACCTCTGTGTGTCCTTTTGCCTAGAGTGAGTCTCTTGTGGGCAACATACAGTTGGATCCTGTTACTTATTAACTTACTATTCAACGTGTCCTGCCAACCTATGTCTTTGGTTTGGGAGTGATTCTTTTTCCAGGGCTCCCATAAAAAAAGTACTACACTACTCACCGAGTGGCTTAAACAACAGAGATTCACTTTACCACAGTCCTAGAGGGTAGAAGTCTGAGATCAAGGTTTGGACAGTGTTGGTTTCTTCTAATCCCTCTCTCCTTGATTTGTGGATGGGCTCTGTTCTTCCTGTCTTCACATGAACTTTCCTTTATGTGTTCATGTCCTAACTTCCCCTTCTTTGAAGGGCACCAGTCATGTTGGATTAGGGCTCACTTTAAGGAGCCTCTTCTTTAATTACCTCTTCAAAGTCTCTATCTCCAAATATAGTCATTTGTGAGGTACTGGTGGTTAGAAGTTCAATGTATAAGTCTTTGTGGGAGGAGGGACATAATTCAGCCTAAAACAGGTAGTTAAATCCATTTATATTTAAAATAATTATTTAAAGGATAGCTCTTACTTTTACCATTTTGCTGTTACTCAGTTTTCATATGTCTTTCAGCGTTTTTGTCCCTCATTTGACCCATTACTATTGTCCTCTATGTTTAGTTGATCTTTTTGTAGTGTCACATTGTGATCCTCTCTTCATTTCTTCTTTACATATTCTATAAATATTTTCTTTATGGTTTCTATGGAGATTACATATAACCTCCTACAATGATGGTAGTATCTTAAATTGACACCAATTTAACTTCAATCGGATACAAAAACTTCAATCCTTAACACGCTGCTCCCGTTATGCTACTGCTGTCATAAATTACATCTTTATATATAATGTAACTATTAGCATAAATGCATAATTATTTTATGCATTTATTTTTAAATACTGTAGAAAATGAAAATGGAGGTTTTAAGTCAAACTCACTATAATTTTTTTATATATATTTTCATGTATTTACCTGTACTAGGGACCCTCTCTCTTTTTGAGTCTTCAAGTGACTGGGTAGTGCCCTTTCATTTCAAATTGAAGGACTTTCTTGTAGGAAACATATATTGGTAATAAACTCACTCATATTTTGATTGTCTGGGAATGTCTTAATTTCCCTTTCCTTTTTGAAGGATAGTTTTCCTAGATGTAGAATTCTCAGTTGACATTTTTTCAGCAATTAAATGTATTATTCATTGCTTTATTTTCTTTTCTCTTTTCTTTTCCTTTTCTTTTTCTTTTCTTTTTTTCAGATGGAGCCTTGCTCTGTTGCCCAGCCTAGAGTGCAGGGGTACAATCTCAGCTCACTGCAACCTCTGCCTCCCAGGTTCAAGCTATTCTCCTGTCTCAACCTCCCTGGGATTACAGGTGCCTGCCATCATGCCTGGCCAATTTTTGTCTTTTTAGTAGAAATGGGGTTTCACCATGTTGGCCAGGCCAGTCTTGAATTCCTGACCTCAAGTGATCCACCCACCTTGGCCTCCCAAAGTGCTGGAATGACAGGTGTGAGCCACTGCACCAGCCTATCCATTTGCTTTCTAACCTGTGAAATGTCTGTGGAGAAATCTGTTGATAGTCTTATTATGGATCCCTTGTTTATGAGGACTTGCTTTCTCTTTCTGCTTTTAAGATTCTCTATTTTTCTTTGACTCTTAACAGTTTCAGTATTATGTCTCTTGCTGTGGGTCTCTTTATGTTTATCCTACTAGGAGTTCATTAAGCTCCTTGAATTTGTGTATCTATGTCTTTCCTCAAATTTGGAAAGTTTATATCCATTAGTTTAAATTCGTATCTGTAATCATTGTTGTAAATTCATTTTCTAGTAAGTCTGATGCATATGTTTCTTCAGTGACTGTATCTGGAGATTTATTTCGACCCTTTGAAAGGCCTGTTTTCTTGTTTCTTTGTATGCCTTGTGATTTTTGTTAAAAAATAAGCATTTGAAAAGAATTAACTACCACCCTCAATCTTTGCAGAATATAGTAGAAAATGTTCACTAACTAGTAGGCCTCTGAGCCTTGAGATCAATCTGGACTGAAGACTTTAGGTATTTTCAGGTTCTGGGGGGGCATGTGTCCTGTCTGGGTTTGTGTGTACCTTTTGTTGTGTTTTTGTTTTCATTTTTTTCCCCAGCTGCTTTTAAACATAATAATATTCCAAAGAATCTCATCTCATCTTCTCATTGGGGCCTTATATATGTGTTCTATTGTGTTCCTCTGCCTGGAATCCCTTACTCCAAGGTACCCATGGGTTTGCAAATTTGCTGCAGTTTTCTATACAGCAGTGCTTGTCACAGCCTCTCATGGCTTCTAGCCAGAGATCCCAATTATGCTGCCCTTCCTCATCTGACCTGCAAATCAGGAAAAACAGAGCTCAGTCTCTCAGGCAGCCCACAGAGAGACCATCGTGCTGCCAGCCACTTACCCTCTGCTTCTCCATCCCCGGAGAGGAAAGTAGTCATCTGGCCGCTTCCTCTCAACTGCACTGTGCTGCACAAGTCATGGTATGAAACAAGGGAGAGTAAAACATCATGAAATATAGTCCTATTTTGAATATCTTTTTTCTCACTGGGCATTTGCTTGGTTGTTATTAGATGTTTTACTGTTATTTAGAGTTCCTATAAAATTATTTTAATCTTTTGGTAGTCATTTCTTTGGTGTTTTCATGGGGAAATATGGGTCTGGAGCTTTCTGTCTCACTGTCTACTGATGCTATCACCAAACTTGCTGGATTATTTTGATGTAATATTGAGAAAATTAAACATTTAGAAAATAAAATTTTGAAATTCAAGATAATTCTCACATCATACAGCAAAATAATGTTTAGATGTTATAAAAAAATACTTATTTTAAAAAAGAAATAAAAATACCTAAAAAATATCTTAACCCATTTGGAATAGTGAAGTACTTACTAAGAATGAAACCACATAATATATTCAATATAATTTGTGTTTAATGAAGGATCATATTGTTACCCAAATTTATTCTAACTTAGCAATGAAAGATAAATTTTGACTGGGCGTGGTTGCACATGTCTGCAATCCTAACACTTTAGGAGGCTACAGTGGGAGTGTCACTTGAGCCAGGGGTTTGAGACCAGTCTGGGCAATATAGTTAGACTCCATCTCTACAAAAGATTTGTTTTTAATTATCTGGGCATGGTGGCACAAGCCTGTGCTACCAGCTATTAGGGAGGCTGAGGTGGGAGTATTGCTTGATCCTGGGAGGTTGAGGCTGCAGTGATCCACTGCACTCCCACCTGGGCAACAGAGTTAGACCCTGACTCAAAACAAACAAACTAAACTAACCTTGCTATAATTACTGTTGTTTTATGCATAGTTTTAATCAAATGCTCCGCAAGTTCCACATATACCCAGACATATTCTTTTCTTCTTATGGAATCATTTAAAATATGTGTGAGAAAATGTATATTTGTATGTACACCTTTCAGCTGCAAATAATAAAATCAACTATGCAATGGATTTAAACTATAGCAAATAAACTATAATAAATACAACAGAATGTTCAGAATTGCGATATTACTCCTAAATTGGTTGATTTTCTGCCTCAAAAATAAGGTAGCAGGTCCAGGTTGTTGACACGTCTTTTCTGTTCCATACATGCTGTTGTCTCCATCCTCGGATTATAGCAAAATCACAGCAATAGTTCCACATTTGAAACCTGGACACAGAAGTTTTCAGAGTAAAATAGATATGCACTTTATTAGCATCCTGCAATGTTTCCCAGAAGTACTGCTGTGGACTTCCCCTCACATCTCATTATACTGAATTGGGTCCCAAGCCCTCTGCTAAGCAAATTCCTGGGAAAAGTAAAAAAGAAATGCCTTAGTTTGATTGAACAAATTATACAGGGTGAAATGACTTTTGAGTTGATAGCGCCACTCTATCCAATAAACAAATGAGTTCTTTAAAAATTATTCTGTGATGGTGCAAATCCCAACAGGAGAAAAGGTTTTTCATGAAATTCAGGAAATAATCAGTGCACTTGAACAAAGAAACCATTATGGGTTTTAGTTCAATGATAAATACTTCAATGTTTAAAATATATGTAGTGTTACTTAAAGTATCCTTTGTATAGAACCTAGTAAATATCATCTCTGTTGTCATCTATGGGAATGAGTGAAGGCTTTCTTCTCTCTAAGTGCATGCATTTTTCTCATAATGCTATTTTTCTCATCATGTTGTTAATTGTAACCTGGTATAAAAGTAGTCATAAGGAACAAATGAGATTTTTTATTAAATTTTGACATCTTAAAAATGAGAGATATAAAACCAAAGATTATCATCCTTTCACTGGAAAACACATCTTTGATTTTCACCAATGAGAATATAAACATTTATTTGAATGTATTTAAGGTGTCTTAATTCCTTTGGAGATCACATTTTAAGTCATTATCATTAAAGAACTGAAAATGCCTAGAATACATTTTTATCTGGGTATTTCCTCAATAACTACAACATTTTAACAATGTTTCTCTCTATGACAGTGAGCCAAGGAGGTGTTGCATTGGTCTCTGACATGTGTCCAGATCCTGGGATTCCAGAAAATGGTAGAAGAGCAGGTTCTGACTTCAGGTAAGAGATACAATAGTGATGGAAAAAAGCATGTTATTTTTAAGACATATGTAATTTCAGCTTGCAGTTTAGTTTAACTCTTTTGTTCTTTTGAGGTAAAGATAAAACTTCGCAATCATTATGCAACTATATTATCTGTAGAATTCTAAAACATATCATACTGAAAAATTCCAGGTACTCTAGCATCAGCACCTTATACTCTAGGAACCAATAATAAAAATTTAACTCTAAATATGTGTAATCAAAATTTTTCTTCAGAGAGTTTATTTTTTGTTTATAATCTGTTAAATTTTCTGTATTAGTCCCTTCTCACACTGCTAATAAAGACATACCAGAGACTGGGTAATTTATAAAGGAAAGAGGTTTAATTGACTTATAATTCAGCATGGCTGAGGAGGTCTCAGGAACCTTACAATCATGACAGAAGGGAGAGCAAACATATCCTTCTTCATATGGTGACAGGAAGGAGAAGAATGAGCAAAGTGGAGGAAAATCCCCTTAAAAAACCATCAGATCTCATGAGAACTCACTACCATGAGAACGGCATGAGGGTAACTGCCCCCATGATTCACTTACCTCTCACCGGTCCCTCCCACAACATGTGGAGGTTATGGGTGCTACAATTCAAGAAGAGATTTGGATGGGGACACAGCCGAACCATGTGAATCTCATATTCCAATTTTTTTAATGTTTAAAGATAGAAGGTAAAATATTTAATTATCGCCTCATAGTTATTTCATTAAAAAACTTTAGGAATGATGAATGTTAGTATCAGCCAATAAAGTTTATTCAGAAAATGTGAATCATTTTACTAGGATTATGATGATACTGATTTTCTGTTGCTACATTATGAATACAGTAGCGATAATAGTCCCATTACTTTAGATTTTTACACTGATTTCAGTGAGTTCAAGAATTGTTACATTTTCCATCTTACAAGATGGATACTATTATTAGAAGCAGCTGTAAAATAAAATAGTAAAGAGAAGCAAGATATGTGTTTTTCCTTCTTACAATGTCACCATTTTTGAAAAAAGTTCAGAAAAGATTCAGAAAGCTAAGGCTACTGAAGTGGCCTACAAATGGAAGAAAAGTACTGATACTATTAGAGAAGGAAGAAGGAATGTTATTTAATAAAATTGGAGTAACAACGGTAGTTTTAAAAGGAATAGAAAAACAAAAAAATGGCAGTGTGTCTATAATGAAGTTGGTAAAATGGTGTATTATTTTACATGAAAAGGATACAAAGTATAGATATGAAGAAATAGAGTGTTGGAATGGATATAGGTTAACTCTTGCACATCTTGACTAATATATAAGAAGTTTGTGGTTTCGCTGAAGTCCCTCTGAGGCAGAGCTTGAGATGAAAATTCTTATTGAAGTAATTTATTGGAAAAGTGCTCTCAGGAGGAGCAGAGTAGAGGAAGTGGAATAGAATTGGAGTAAAAAGCTAAGCAGAAAGACGCTTTTACTGGAGACTCACTTCAGTCTGTTCCCATGGGGAGTTCTGGGGTACAAGTTGTACTGACAAGCAGGCCTCACCTTTTGTACCCACCTTCCTGCCTGTCAATCAATGACTTCCTTCCTTTGGCTCAGGGAAGTTCTCCAGAGGAAGAGTTGGTTGTGAAGAGTTATGAGCAATCCAGTGAGTGTGGTGCATGGATGCACCAGCTCATAGCTAAAAGAAGGATGCTGGTTTCCAGTATCATATTATAAAACAGTGATCATTTGAAGTCATTCAGGAATTTTATATCTTTCAAAAACAAAACAACCCGATAAAATTGCACATTCTTCCAAGGGCTTTTCATTCTATGTCTTCCTTCCTTGTGTCAACAGTCACCTCTTTCATGTCCCTCTTGTTGAGGAAAAATCTTCTTCCTGCTTCCCTTCCCTTTCCTTCTGTGCCCCTTTGTTAGAGTTGACAACAGAGCACCATCACAATGTGCTCACCCATCTGTTTTCTCACCTGTCTTAAGTGTCTCCAGAATGAAGAGTGTCTTATATTTGCATCTTCAGTGACTAAAACTGTGTGTGACACAAATAAACTCTTCTCCGTATCAAATGTACTTTGTCTATCAGGGGAACTGCCCATCTTGTATCCTGTAATCCCAGAAACCTAGAAACTTCTTTGATCAATTTTGCAGAGCTGTATTTTAAAAACAAATTAACTCATATCTGAGAATGCCAAATTCTTCAAATTGCATTTCATGTTAAAAAAAAAATGACAGAGAAAATGATTAGCTATAAAAGTTAACAGGGAAGTTGTGAATATTCAGGTACCAATGTATCCTTAGCACAAGGGCAATAATGAAACTTTCAATCATATCCTAGGTGAGTCAGCCAATCTTTACTCCATTTCATTCTCAGATTAGACTTATTTCTGAAAAAGAGGTTTAAATTCAGGATGTACATTAACTCTGAGTGCTGTGTTGATCTGGCTGGGGTGGAGGTAGCGAGAATCTAGGTTGTGCAGATGTATGGCCCGTCAGGGGTGGAATATAGATAAGGTTTCTGTAGAACTTTATCTCAGAACATAATTTCAATCTATCACTTTCCTAGCTTTTTGGGAAATCATTATGTTGTTTATATGTCTCTATGTTTGTAGCAATAGCAATCAAATATGGTAACACCTGGGAAAATGCTTTGAAAGATTAAATTTTCTCTTAAATTAAATACACATGTAAAATGTTATTTGTATCATCTATGGTGTGTGTATGTGTATACAAATATATATATAACAGAGATAAGCTAGTTATAGTACCTTTTTTGATAGATTTCTTAGAACTTTCTCCCTAGGTAATTTTGTTATCTATAACTAAAAGGATTTTTAATTTTTGCTTTCCAATCTGAATTTTTAAATTTCTTTCTCTTGTTTAAGTGCAGTGGTTAGAAACTATTTTACAAGACTGAATAGAAATGGTGAGACATCTCTGCCTTTATTCCTGAGCTAAGGTGGAAAGTATTCTGGCTTTCATTATAATTATAACATTGCTTGTTGGTTTTTCATAGATGCCCTTTATTTGGTTGAGGAACTATCCTTCTATTTGTAATTTTTTGAAGGGTGTGTGTGTGTGTGTTTTAATCAGACATGAATTTGGAATTTTTTCAAAAGCTGCTTCTACATCTATTGAGATGACCATTTTTTGTTTATATATTTTGTGAATGTGAGGACTTAACTGATTTCCCAATGTTAAAAATAAACTAATATTCTGGAATAAAATTAATTTGTAATGATGTATTTTTCTTTTCATGGATTATTGAATTTGACTTGTTAACATGTTTAGTTTTTTACAGGTATGTTTGTGAGTTATCATAGACAGTAGTCTTTTCTTACAAAGACTTTTTTTTTGTTCCTGTTGGAGTAATAATGGTCTCAAAATTAATTGAAAAATGTTCGGTCCTCTGGAATACCATAGAAGAGTTTGTGTATAATTGTTAATATTTCATTGCTAAATGTTTGGAATGATTCACCAGGGAAGCTACCTGGAATTGGAATTTTCCTACAAGTAGGTTTTAAATTACAGGTTGAACTTCTTTTCTACATACAGGTTTATGTAGACTATCTACTTCTACTTCAGTGAGCTTTGAGAGTATGTATCTTTCAAGAAATTTTAAAATTTCATCTAAGTTGTCAAATTTGTTGGCTTAAAATTATTCTTATTTTTCTTTATTATCCTATAAATGAGTAGCAATTTCACAGCTCAAATTCTTGATATTCGTAATTTTTAAAAAATCTTACTTGTTCCATCTGGCTATTAACATGTCAACATTATTGAACTTCTCCAAAAAATGCAATTTATTTTTATATACGTTTATCTGTTGTTTAGTTTGTCTTCAATTTCATTGCTTTCTGCTCTGACCTCTTATTAATTTATTTCCTCTGTTTACTATGGGCTCCATTTGTTCTTCTTTTTCTAGTCTCTTAAGGTTGAAGCTGAGGTCAGTACTTTAAGACCTTTATTCTTTCTAAATATGGGTGTCTACTGCTATGAATTTTCCTCTAAAGAATGCTTTGGCTGCATCTCTTCAATTTTGATAAGCTGTGTTTTTATTTTCATGCAGCTTAAATTACATTATATTTTCCCTTCTGATTACTTTTTCATTCCATGATTTATTTAAAAGTTTCCTATTTTGTTTCCACATATCTGGACATTTTCCAAGGATCTGCATGGTTAGAGATTATGCTTTATAAGATCCAAACTTTTAAAAATGTTTTGATAATTGTTTTATGGGCAAGAATATGCTCTATCTTGGTAAATGTTCTATGACCACTTGAAAATAACACATATTTTAGTGTTGTTGGGTGAAGTGTTCCATAAATGTCAGTTAGATCAAGTTGGTTGACAGTGTTGTTCAAGGCTTTGAGATCCTTACTAATTTTCTCGTCACTTGTCAAATCTGTTATTGAGAGAGATTTATCTAAACAATCTATTAAAATTGTGAATTTGCCATTTCTCATTGCAGCTTTATCAGTTTTTGCTTCATGTATTTTGAAGCTCTTTTGTTAGGTACACAAATGTTTAAAATTGCCATATATTTTTGTTTAATACCTTTTAAATTATGAAATGATTTTCTTTATCCTGAGTAATATTTTTTACTCTGAAACCACATTTGGCTTACATTTTCATAGCCATTTTAGCTTTCTTTGAATTATTGTTAGTGTATAATATTTTATATGGATTGTTATATATGCTTCTGTATTCAATCTGTTGCACAATATTGTTTTAATAAAATATTTTTTAAAAATCCAGCTTTACATATAGCTGAAAAAAAAATTAGATTTTAGAATCTTTTCTTATATGACTGAATATATTATTTAACACTATAACAAAAATTGGCAAATGATAATCATCTTAAATTTTAGATGCCATTTGAATATGGGATTTTGAAAATAAACATTTTTTATTTTCTTACATCAAAATTTATTGGTTGAACTTCTTTCCTGAATTAATTTTTTTGTATGTGCATGATTTCGTACCTCATACATCGGTCACTTGAAAATAGTAATTCATCAAGTTATGAATTCTTTCAAATATTTATACATTGTCCTATAAATTATCTTTAAAAATACATTTGTTGATATTATCATGTATTTCATTAGAAAGATCTGTAAGCATTGAAAAACTGTCAAACTCATGATGGTAGATACAATCTTTTGAAAAGTTTCCAATTTTCATTAGAAAATTAGAAATGAAAATTACAATTTTATTTCTAATGAAAATTAGAAAACTTTAAATTTGTCATGGGCTCAAATTTTGTCAGTCATTTTCCTTGAAGTAAAAGACTCATTCAGTTTTTATAAACACCTGACAAATACTCAAATCTTAGCAGTGATAGTTTGTCTGTCATTCTTTAAATAAAAAGGAGTTCAATAGAAAACCAAGCAGCCAGCTCAACTCAAAACTGAAACAATTACATAGATGTTTGTTTCTCCAGAACTCCCTCAGACTTCACCATGCCCCAGAGACGCATTACGTATTCAAGTGTTACGATTTATTAAAACAATCATTTTCCCTGCTCCCTCAAGGACTTTCTTAAGTGACACTGGACCTTTTCTCTGCTACTGCCTGGTGCTGTTGCCTGGTGCAAAATTGGCATCAGTTTTTCCCATCATTGTTTTTGCACTGTCAATGGAAATGGCAACACAGTGAATGATGATGTTTTAAAAGGAGGGAAGGCTGGGCGCCGTAGGCTGAGGTGGGTGGATCACGAGGTCAGGATTTCGAGACCAGCCTGACCAACATGGTGAAACCCTGTCTCTACTAAAAATACAAAAATTAGCTGGGCATGTTGGTGTGCACCTGTAGTCCCAGCTACTTGGGAGGCTGAGGCAGGAGAATCACTTGAACTCAGGAGCTGAGATCACACCACTGCCTTCCAGCCTGGGGGACAGAGCAAGACTCTGTCCCCAAAAAAAAAGAAAAAAAAAAAAGGAGGGAAGATACTTTTCAATAGTCTTTTGAGACTCTCTTTAATGAAAGGTAATTCAGTTTTATTTTCTAAATCCTTATAATCAAAACTAATGACTAATCATGTAATCCAAACTAACAACCAACATGGTCGAGATGGGTAGATGAGCTCATTTGCAGTGTAGCCTTTGTAAATATGTAACTTGGGGCTGTTTTTATTAAAAAGAGTTCACTTTTTTAGGTTGGTAAAATATTCCTCCTCTGGTTTCATTTATAATATTATTCTGGTTTCTTGAGAAATCCCTTTTCCATAGACAATCTAAATATTAATTCTATCATTATCTATAAGATACCTAAAGAAAATAAAGCATAAAATACAAAGCTTGCTTATTTGAATTCAAGTCAGTTTGGGGACAGTTTTCTGACAGTATTTTTCAACATAGACCATTGTCTAAAAGACAAAGTGTATTCATTACAACTGAATATTTATGAGTAAGATTGATGGAAGTATTCAAATACCAATATCTGAGGGAGGGAGCTCGGACAGGCATTGAGAATTTATGGGTGTGTACTGGCATCTATTGTTCATCTATCTTTCTGTGCTAACAGGATATGTAGCCTATGTCCAAGCAGATGTAAGTTTTCCTCATTTTTATAAGTAGAAGCGTTGAAATTCAGAATGCTAACCTAACAAAGTGCTATATCTAGTCAGAGTCAGAGCTGGGAATTTAATCTGGAATCCTACTGATCTCAAAGCTCCTGTTGACCTTGATAGTTTGTAACACAGATAATTATAATAAAAGTTTTTACACCCACTCTGCAGGACCACTGGAAAGGGGGGTGTAGTTTGCAGACTTCACACAGTAGTCAATGAGGAGTCAAGGTATGGTTGAAATTTGCCCTTGAGCTCAGTGTTCCAAGTCATGCAGCTTAGCATGCGTTGCATATGCTGAACAGAAGGACAGTCTTGCTTTAACTGATCACTGTGAGGGGTGTCTCATGTTGTAATTGGCACCACGGATCCCTGTAGACTAGCACTGGCCGTGATGCACACTGCTGGACATTACAATTTATTTATTTTTTTTTTTTTGGAGACAATGTCTCACTCTGTCTCCCAGGCTAGAGTGCAGTGGCATGATCTCGGCTTACTGCAACCTCCACCTCTCAATTCAAGCAATTCTCCTGCCTCAGCCTCCTGAGTAACTGGGATTACAGGCGTGTACTACCATGCCCGGCTACTTTTTTTGCATTTTTAGTAGAGACGGAGTTTCACTATATTGGCCAGGCTCGTCTCAAACTCCTAACCTCATGATCCACCCATCTTGGCCTCCCAAAGTGCTGGGATTACAGGCATAAGCCACAGTGCCCAGCCATATTTTTTAAATATATAATTTCAAATCCTTCTATCCTTTTAAGAACATTTCAAAGATGCTGAAACTGAACTTAGGGAGCTCCCTGAATTCTCGGAAACTTGTGCTTCTTAACTGCTTTCATGTCCCTTTTATCTTTTCGTCCACAATGTGACCCCCTTGATAACTGTCCATAAAGAACTTCATGTGACTACAGCCCTGATTCTGCATGAGCTGCAGTATCTGTCCTGACACTACCTCCTCTGCAGGCGGCACCTGCCCACCTTCAGTGTCCTGTCTTTCTTCCTTTACTTTTTTTTTTTTTTTTTGAGAAGGAGTCTTGCTCTGTGACCCAGAGTGCAGTGGCATGATCTAGGGTCACTGCAACCTCTACATCCCGGGTTCAAGCAATTCTCCTGCCTCAGCCTCCCAAGTAGCTGGGAATACAGGCACATGCCGCCATGCCTGGCTAATTATTTTGTATTTTTAGAGATAGGGTTTTACCAGGTTGGCCAGGCTGGTCTTGAACTCTTGACCTCAGGTGATCCGCCTGCCTTGGCCTCCCAAAGTGTTGAGATTACAGACATGAGCCACTGCACCCAGTCACTTCCTTTACTTCTTAGTCATGTTCTTCCTCAAGTATCATCTCCTTTCTGCCCCACCCACACCACCCACGCTGATTCTTCTCAGTGGAGAGTCTTTCCACAAAGGAGTATTGCCAGTTAATGGAGAAACAGAGGAGGGGCTTTAATAGGCAAAACTGACTGAGACGGAATAGTTCTCCCTATTTTTTTTGTGCTTTTTGTAAATAGAATATCCAGTTATACACTGCCTAACAGTGGACTGCATATATGATGGTTTTCTCTTAAGATTTTAATGGAACTGAAAGGTTTCCATTGCCTGGTGATCTCCTAGCCCTGCTCCCTCCCAGGACAGAGCAGTACTCACATGTCTGTGGCAATCCTGATGTAAGGCAGATGTACTGTGCTGCCAGTCACAGAAAAGACCAGCACATACTTGATAATGAGAATTAATGACTGTCTTACTAGTTTATGCATTTACAATGGTATACTTTCTACTGTTATTTTAGAGTATACTCCATCAGCTTATAAAAAACACAAAAGTTAACTGTAAACAGCCCCCGGCAGGTCCTTCAGGTGGTATCCAGAAGAAGGAATTGTGATCATTGGATATGACAGCTTCATTCATGCGTGTCCTTGCCCCTGAAGACTTTCCAGTGGGACAAGGTGTGGAGGTGGAAAACAGTGATATTGATGCTGGCGCTGTGCGGGCCTAGGCTAGTGCGTGTATTCATGTCTTAGTTTCTAACAAAAAGGTTTAAAAAGTAAAAAGAACAATAGAAAAAAGCTTATGAGATAAAAATATGAAGAAAAATCACTTTTGTACAGCTGCACTATGTGTTTGTGTCTTAAACTGAGTATTATTACAGAAGAGTCACAAGTTAAAACGTGTAACACAATAGGCCAGGCACGGTGGCTCACACCTGTAATACCAGCACTTTGAGAGGCTGAGGTGGGCGGATCATGTAGTCAAGAGATCGAGACCGTCCTGGCCAACATGGTGAAACCCCATCTCTACTAAAAATACAAAAGTTAGCTGGGTGTGGTGGCAGGCACCTGTAGTCCCAGCTACTTGGGAGGCTGAGGCAGGAGAATGGCGTGAACCCAGGAGGCGGAGCTTGCAGTGAGCTGAGATCGCGCCACTGCACTCCAGTCTAGGTGACAGAGTGAGACTCTGTCTCCACAGAAAAACAAAACAGAACAACAACAACAAGAAATTAGGTGGGTGTGGTGGCACGCGCCTATAGTCCTAGCTACTTGGGAGGCTGAGACAGGAGAATCGCTTGAACCCAGGAGGTGGAGGTTGCAGTGAGCTAAGATTATGCCACTGCACTGCAGCACTGCAGCCTGGAGACAGAGTGAGACTCCATCTCAAAAAAAAAAAAAAAAAAAAAAAAAAAAAAAAAAATTAAAACAAAGTAAAAATGTTTCAGTAAGTTAAGGTTAATTTATTATTGAAAAAAGAAAAACAGTAAATTTATTGTGGCCCAAGGATACAGTGTTTCTAAGGTCTGCAGGAGTGTACAGACATGTCCTAGGCCCTCACATTCACTCACCACTTACTCACTGACTCACGCAGAGCACCTCCCACCCTGCCAGCTCCATTCATAGGGAGTAAGTACTCTATATGAATGAGACATTTTCTGTCTTTCATACCATATTTTTTCTGCTCCTTTTCTATGTTTAGATATACTTAGATATACAAACACTTACCACTGTGTTACAATTGTCTGCAATATTCATTCCAGTCACATGGCGTTTGGGTTCAGAGTCTGGGAGCCCTGGGCTGTACCATAAAGCCCAGGTATATCAGGCTACACCATCTGGGTGTGTGTAAGGGCACTCTGATGTTCGCACAACCACTAAATTGCCTAACGATGCATTTCTCAGACTGCATCCTGTCCTTAAAAGACAAGTGACTTCACCTTGGCCCATCTCTGTCCTCTCCCACCCACAGGGTTGGCTTCTCTCTGCAGAACGAGGAGCTCTTTACTCCCAACTTCATGTCATCTCACGATTTCAACGTTTCCCAGCATCTTTGGGTTTCTCATTACAGTCATGCGGTTTTGAAGGAAAGGGGAGAGGCCCTATTGATTGTATTTTATATGACCGGACCCAGCACAAGGTAGAAGCCTTCTCTGTTGAATGGATTAAATTTAGGCTAGCAAGCCAGTTTCTAGGGATATATGGACATCACCTCATTAATAGTCTACTAAACCAATCAAGTTAACCACTGCTCATCAGAGAATAGATTAACAATTAAAAATAAAGAGTCGTAACATAGGTTCTAAAGGGAATTTGGGGGTTGAGTGATATTTATGACTTAAAAAACTAAATAGTTAATTTATGTATTTGATATGTGCCTGTTATTATTCATGCTAATAACATCTGTTCTTTGTCTTAGCATATTTTAATCTCAAGGATCCCATGTTTATTTTTCATTCTGTTTTGAAATATGCTTTATGAATTATGTGTCATCAAATGGAAGGAGAAACTGGAGTACATTAAGGGAAAAAAAATCACATAGTCAATAAGAAGCAGAGACAAATCCATAGCCCGTGTGTTTTGATAAAGAACTGCTCATTTCTAGTTTCCACATTTAGTTATCTTCATTCCTTGTAGCATATTGATAATTTTATTTATAGTTATTACAGTATTGCTGCAATGGTTTTATTATTTCTCCATTGTAGGTCAGCTCCAGTGAGAGCAGAGGCACCTGTCTCTTGTTATATGAAAATGTAAAGAATTGTACTTAGAGATTGTGTAGAGACCAGGGAGTAAATCTGGTGTTCTTTTCAGTAAGAATTGCTTTCAGCTAGGTGTGGTGGCTCACGCCGGCAATCCCAGCTCTTTGGGAGGCCAAGGTGGGTGAATCACAAGGTCAAGAGTTCGACACCAGCCTGGCCAAAATAGGGAAACCCTGTTTATACTGAAAATACAAAAATTAGCCAGGCATGGTGGCGTGCACCTGTAGTCCCAGCTACTCAGGAGGCTGAGGCAGAAGAATCTCTTGAACCTTAGAGGCGGAGGCTGCAGTGAACAGAGATCACACCACTGCACTCCAGCCTGGGTGAGAGGGCGAGACTCCTTCTCAAAAAAATAAAAATAAAGCTTTCTATTAAGTTGTGTTATTGAATCATTTTTTAAATGATGAAGAAATGAGAGAAACCACAGGCACATTATAAGTTTTGTTGTGAAAAGAATCAAGCCCAAAAGCAGGTGAACACACAGCATGGGAGTAGCTAGAGCCCCCTAGATAACTCTCGCTATTCTCTTCATCAAGAGATAAATGCTATCACATTGATGCCCTTGGATACCACAAGCAATAAAGCTACACACTCAGGTTATGCCTGTGTGTCCAAGGGCACTGATGTCATGTTTCTCTCCTGATGGAGAGTAGAGTGGAGAGATGTCTAGGGACCTCTAGCTATTCCCTTCCTGTATGTCCGCCTGCTTTTTCACTTCTTTGATTCTTTTTCTTGCTTACTATTTTATTTTTCATCATTTATATACTTTATAAACTTCACATACTTATAAAGTTAGAGCAGATGCATACACTGATCTCTCGGTTGGTATCCTATGTAATACTGGCTCTCCTCTTTAGCACATCTTCATTTCTATGATCCTTCTCGTGTTTTCCATGATATGTTGACACCTTCTGCCTTCTCAGCAATGCTAAGAGATCTATTATATGTTGAGCATTAAAAATCCAGATCTTAGAATTTGGAGCGCCACCCCCTGAGGTACCTGTTCTGTGCTACTTCCAGGCCACACTATATGAAATGGACCTTTCATCCCTGCAGCCTTCCTCCCTCTGTCCTTTCCTTTCACTTTCTAACACTGACCAGCCAGAAATTCTATGCATGTCTATGCTTCCAATCTTACTTGACTGAGCATAGTTCATGTCTACATATTTTCTATCTCCTCACAAGACTGTAAGCCCCATAAAGAGAAGAACTTTGTTTTATTCACTATCACATTTCCAGTGTTCAGTATAGAGCTTGCCTCAAAGAAAGCATTTGGCCATTATTTACTAAGTCATTTAATTTTACTTTTATATCAGGAATGCATTTACATTTACAGGTTTTAAGGCAACAATAAATACTGATTCGATATGCAAAATTTTGATTTACAAGTAAACTTGTAAGAATATAATTATTCCCAATAAAAAAGCTGCTGTTTCTTTGCAACATATAGTGTATTAAGCACTAAGCTCTGACCATTTGCTAGATCATTTATGTACAACTAGAAGAAAAAATGGAAAATATGGACATCATTGGATTGGGATTATTATTCCTTTTTCCCATCAACTAAAAAATTTACTAATAGAAGAAGCGTTTGTAAAGTTAGAATCAAGCCCATATATCAGAGTTTTTGTTTTGTTTTTTTTTAAAGATAATTCGAGAACTATAATGAATACAAGAGGGAATTTTAAAAACACTGAAGCTGGTTTCTTGTTGGAAAAAAATTCCCCCTTTTGTGACATAATCCCTTTCCACTCCATGTCCCTAGGTGGAAGACAAAGAACTATCTTTTATTTTTTGAAACTCAAGCATGATCTTATTTCTTGAACCAGTGTTTGTTTCTGTAAGTGATTTTTATTCTCTTGCCTAGTGGAGAAAACAGTAAGGTGGAGGAGGACAAAGTGGGGAGAAATAGTAAAGTGCAGGAGGACAAAGTGGGCTTGAGCACTCGGTCCAGGTTTGTCATATAAAAAAAGCAGGCTTTGGCTCGCAGGCCTTTCCTGACATGCTGCGTTTGAGTCTGCAGCACCTAAGTCCCCTGCCATGGTCCAAAGTGTTTTTACAACTGAAAAAAATTTAAGCGACGTAACATATTCCTATGCCTGTAGGTTTTGGAGGGGAATTCATGGTTACTAGGAAACTGAACTAGACTAGGAAAAATATTTGCCAACGATTACTGCTCTTTCAAAGGGCATCAGCCGCATTTTTAAGAACTACTTGAGAAATTTCACAACCGATAACATCCCATTGACACTTCGTGAAGCCTTTAGGTCACTTTGAAAAATGAACACTGTGGATGTTTCAGATAATATTTATGTGGCTAAACCTGCTTCTGATAAACAAGTCACCAAATGGGGCTGGTGGAATGTCCTCCCTCTCTCTTCCGTGGTCTTTTCAATATCTGCGGTAGAAAACTAAGGTTTTCATCACAACAAAATATCCATTTAAATAGTCTTCTGAGAAAATAGGTGATTGTTACTTAAGCCTATATTAATGTATTAGCTTCAAAATGCAAAAAGATAGTTGATGAATTATCAACAAAAAGCCCACTTGGTTGTGATCATCAGATATGACATCTTGGGGACTATTTGAATCCAAAGGTCCTCAAAATGACCTTCTGTAATACTTTTTCTGTGTGTTTTTTTTTAATTCTTCATCTGTGAAAGAATGGGTTGAAATAGGAGATGGGATTATTTCTTCCATACATTAGAGATAAAACACACTGTGCCTCCTAGTCATGTGTTTGCCGTATTCTACTCTAGAATAAGAGTCTGCAAAAAATACATAGCTCTGTTCAGGCTTGTCAACAACTTTTGAGGCTAAGGGAAACCTGTGAGATAATCATCAGTGATATGCAAAAGAGTTTAGGAACAATGTTAAAGCAGTGAATGTTCAATAACCAACCAGTGCATTGATTTGGGGGCCATTCTCCCTGCTCCCTAATTTTTCTAATTCCTTTAAAAATGCTTCAGAATCTGGGGTGATTTATTTTGTTTTCCTCTATGCCTCCCCCAGAAATTTATTGAAGGAAGAAGAGAATTAGTGTTCACTGATCTGCCCTAGAGAAAGAAAGTGATCTGGTTTTCCTGGGGGCTCTAAACTGTGCCATTAAACACACTCCAGTTACCCCGAAGGTTCTGGTTTAATAGGTCAGGAAGATGGACCAGGCATAAGGATTTTACTTGTGATAAAATACACATAATATAAAATTTAGCATCCTGACCATTTTAAATGTACAGTTCAATGGTATTAACACATTCACGTGGTCGTACAACCATGACCACTATCCATCTCCAGAATTCTTTTCATCCTGCAAAACTGAAACTCCAAACCCATAAAGCCGTAACTTCCCATCCTCCCCAACCCACATCTCCTGGCAACCACCATTGTACTTCCTGTCCCTGTGAACGTGATCACTATAGACAGAATGTCCTATCACACTTTCTCTGATCTGTGAACACTAACTCTCTCCTTTCCTTCAACACATTTCTGGTGAAGACGTAGGGCGAAACAAAATGAATCACCTGAAATTCTGAAGAGTTTTCAAACGAATTGGAAAAATCAGGGAGCAGGGAGAACGGCCCCCCAATCAATGCACTGGTTGTTATTCAATGCTCACTGCTTTAATATTGTTCCTATAGTTGGTAAGTCTTCTGCATATTACTGATGATTTCACAGGCTTCCTTTAGTCTTAAAGTTTGTTGACACCCCTAAACAGAGTCATGAAAATTTTGCAGAATCTTATTCTGAAGTAGATTACGGTAACTAGTGTAGGTAATTCAGTGTTAGGACTTTTATAAGCGCCTCCTGCGATTCTGATGTGCAAGCGAGGTTGGTAACCATTGGCCTACCTGGTGTTTGTCATCCATGATATGAGATTAGAGACAGGTGACTAAACACAGGTGGGCTTGCTTTTGAAAACCTGTTTGATAGCATAAATGTCATCTGATAAGGTGTAGGGAAACCTCATCATTGGAAAACACTTTCAGTATCTGCTGTCTTCTACAGCTCCTGTATGTCTGCAGAAGCTGGAAGAATACGGGCAGCTGATTTGTTTCCCCACAGCAAAAATGCTACCAAACCTTGGCCTCCATCAATAATGTTCTGGGAAAAATTATAAAGATGCAAGGCCAATGAGCAGCTCCCATGAACAGGAATCCCACAGACACCGTGATGCAATGCTGGTGGATCTCAGAAACCAGAGGCAAACCTACATCTAGCAGTGATATGCAGGAGTCATGGAGCTTTGTAGCATGTATGACCTGGTATCAAGCTTGCTGCCAGGAGATCATGGGGGATGAATGAAGAACGTCCAATCACAGCTGATTTGTGCACACAGAGATCAGTGCAGAAACCCCCTTGGAATAGTTCTTTACTTTTCTTGACATTGCAATCAATTCCTTCCTCTCTATCCACATTTTCAATCAGATAGCAAAACCATTTTTTTCTTTACTGTATTGAAATCATTTAATTAATAAAATATCATGTTCAAAATATTGCATACCATGTACACGAATGTTGCAAAACATTCATGGTAGAAAAATGACTGCTATTTATGATTGAATCCGGTGATAGAGTGGGAATAGAGGTGGGTGCTGTGGATCCCTCAGTAAGATTACTGCCCCTGCAGACTTTCGCTTTGGACCAGAGCAATGGTTTTCTGTCTCTTATCCTCTCGGGTCACCAGTGGTTTTCCACTGCCATCAGCAATAATACTTGCTTGGCATCGTAAAGAATATAGTGGCAAGCTGGGTGAGTAAATGGGAGCACCCTATCCCCAGGATGACATTTCATAGTCCCTGGGGGGTAGCCTGTGACAGTTTGAAGAGGTCCCTTTTCCAGTCAACCCTGGGTGATTCTGATACACTTGACCCTTGCTGAGAACTGCAGTTTAGAGACCTTTTAAGTTTCTGTATTCATATTCTAGGGGAAATAGAGTAGCTAGTTAGATGGTTTCTCAATTTAACTAGGATCTAAAGGTAATAAATCCACCCGCTCCACCCTTCAACAGCATTAAATGCCCTTTGGCACCAAATTCTAAATGTTATGAGGAATTTAACCTACACTTCCCATTTATACTAGTGGGGAGGAAAAGGAGAAAAAGAGAAAGGCAGATACCTGGAAAGATTTGGGAAGTGATGACCTGTCAGTTTTCAGCTTGCTGATGCCACCTGCAGTTATGTGTATGTGTGTTAAATTAATTTCTCACTCTCTTTACCTGCTAAACTTTTGTTAAGTGTGCAGCAAGCATTCAGAACCAGCTCTACCCTTAGTGATAAGCTGAGGAGGTGCCCCTTATGGTGGTCCATCTGTCCTGCCCTCACAATGATGCTTCCAGGAGCTTGCCGTGAATACGAATTGTAGAGACTAACACTCTTGCTTTGAGACGTTCTGCTGTGCTGGAATGTAGCTACCTCCGGAAGGGGAAGGTGGTCAACCATCTCGCTCCATCATACCTTCTTTTTTATGAAAGAGTTTGTCAGATCTGTTGCTCCCAGCAGATTTTGATGAAAGACAGGAGGAAAGAAGTGGGAGTTGCTTGTGCCAAGCGGGAAGGACCACATGGTGAAAGAAGAGAGGAACACAAGGTAGAGGTTGGCGCCAATCTGGGCATGCAACAGATACTCAAAGGAAAATGGAGATATGGTTAAAGGTGTAAAGCTGCAGTTACATAGGATGAATAAACCTAGGGATCTGATGTATGGCATGAGGCTGTGGTTAATTAACAATGTGGTGTTGTGGTTAACAATGCTGTGTTGGGGTTAATAATACTGTGTTGGGGTTACTAATGCTGAGGTGGGATTAGTAATGCTGTGTTGCATCTTGGAATTTGCTCAGAGGGTAGATCTCAGGTGTACTCAGCACAGGCACATACAAAGGGGTAATCATTTCACTATGTTTATCATTTACGACCTTTAAATATGTACAGTGGCCCCCATCACACACACACTCACTCACACGTGCACACACACAGGCACACACACCCGTGCACACACACGCACACACCCACACACCCGCAGACACGTACACTCGTGCATGCGCACACACACAGACACCGTGCATGCACACTCACGCACACCTGCACGCACACCAGCACACACACGCGTGCACATGCACACATGCACACACAACCACACACGCACACTCACACACCCATGCACACACACGCAT
>NW_012114766.1:3480826-3508903 GCF_000951035.1 Colobus angolensis palliatus | reverse complement strand
TTTTTTTTTTTTTTTGAGACAGAGTCTTGCTCTATCACCCAGGCTGGAGTGCAATGGCCCAAGCTCTCAGCTCACTGCAACCTCTACTTCCCAAGTTCAAGTGATTCTCCTGCCTCAGCCTCCTGAGTAGCTGGGATTACAGGCGCACTCCACCACATCCAGTTAATTTTTGTATTTTTAGTAAATATGGGGTTTCACCATGTTGGTCAGGCTGGTCTCAAACTCCTGACCTTGTGATCCACCCACCTCGGGCTCCCCAAGTACTGGGATTACAGGCCTGAGTCACCACACCTGGCCCAATTTCAGCTTTACTTTGCTTTGTATCTGCTGTTCTCAAAAGAAGGGGAAGAAAAATCGCAAATCACTACCTGGGCCATTTCTAGGGAGGTTTAACATCCAAGGCAACCCTTCATCTGCTGATTAGTTCTTTCATTTCCTTAACAAAACGAGCAAGCCCTCAGGAACTGTGCTGAGCTCTTGGGATAAGGACACATAAAAGAAGGAACAACAGAAAAGGTCTGCTGTGTTTTAGACAGAGCGTTGAGGAAGGCTCAGGGGAGACGTTGCAGCCAGGGCTTGGAGGATGGGAAGGGAAGGATCTCGTCACTTGAGCCCAGGGGGCCGTCGGTCCCAGAAGGAGGAAGAGTGTGTCTAAAAATGGTAAGGGAAAATCTTTCTCTGCCTCTCTCTCCTAGAGACTGATGTGAGCATTAAGGGCTGGATCTAAATGACAAGAAGTTAAAGCAAACACGCCAGCCATGAAATGCATAACTACGTAGAGGAAATTAGATGTGAGGAAGCCGGGCAGGTCTATTGTTCTGGGGATGTTTACAGCTGGATTTCATGCATCTACACAGCACAGTATAATTGTAGCATCAACTTCCCTAGACACTCTCTTTTCTGATATCCACAGGATCCCTTTTCTCAGATTGGCTTGATCCTACCTACTTTGTTAAATGTGTTAGGAAATACATGATTTTATTTCTAGGAATGACACAAGATTAATATAAGGTAGAGAAAAACAAACTATATTAAGAAGAAAGTATTTTATTGGGCCGAAGTAGGGCAAATGATAAAGAGAGGACATATACAAAGAAAAATTTTTAATGTACTTTTTAAATATATTTTAAGTTCTGGGGTACATGTGCACAACGTGCAGGTTTGTTACATATGTATACAGGTGTCATGCTGGTGTGCTCCACCCATCAACTCATCATTTACATTAGGTATTTCTCCTAATGCTGTCCCTCCCCTAGCCCCCAACCCCACGATAGGCCCTAGTGTGTGATGTTCCCCTTCCTGTGTCCATGTATTCTCATTGTTCAACTCCCACTTATGAGTGAGAATATGCGATATTTGGTTTTATCTTCTTGTGTTGCTTTGCTGAGAATGATGGCTTCCGGTTTCATCCATGTCCCTGCAAAGGACATGAACTTATCCTTTTTTATGGCTGCATAGTATTCCACAGTGTGTATGTGCAGGACAAAGACATTTTAAGAATTGTGTTTAGCGTTGTAAGAAGTATGGTAGGGAAATAACAATTCTTGGCCTCAGTACCTTGCATTGTGGTGAGAAAAACATGTGACTCATGTTTTATCTCAGCTGCATTTTATTTACAACTATCTAGTAGCCTGGTGACCTTGTGAAGATAACGTGTCTAGGTCTTGGGGCTTGCACTGAAAGTTGATCACCTGATCATAGTTCCCTACTTTATTTGGGATTCCCTAGAAATCAGCTTAAGACAATGGCTTTAGGGGCAGTTTAATTCCAGTGAAGTGAGAGTGAGAGAAATTGGAACCTGACGGAGGTGCCAAATGGGCTGGGAAGCTGTGCTCAGCTTCAGAATCAGCCCAGGGAGTCGCTGTGTCTCACCGGTGCTTCTAGGCAGCCTGGGTGTACCCCTGGGGCCTGATGTTTACCATGAGCCCTCTCAGCCCCTGTGTTCCCCTCTCAAAGTATGACCCCTGGGCATTGCTTTCCCCTCATTTTGGGCATCCCACATGTCTACTGCAGAAGCCAGAGCCTCAGCAGGCTCAGTACAGCCAGCGTTTGGGTGAAGTAGCTCTGTTTTATCAGCCAATATCTTGCAGGCCTCCTGGCACTGGGTGGCATCAGCACCTGGGTTCTGGATTCATGGCCCCAGAAACCGAGTGAGCCATTGCACCAAGAAAGGCAGGCAGAAGGTGTGCTGCTGAGAGGGGCACTTGGAAACAGTCCTGTTTGCTGAGCGCTTGTGCTAGGCTGACTTCCTTAGGGGGCAAGTATGTTCACGTCTTTTAGTGTCCCGTAAACGTGCTTCTGGATCTCATGTGATGGCCGGTATGCATATATGCTTGTATATGTGAGCGTGTGTGTTTGTGTGTGCACTGAATTATAGCAGTGTTTTCTTCTCCTGCCCACCCTCCTGGCTTTTGCTCTGGGTGGTGCTCAGTAAGCCTGGATACTGTGGTTGCTGGTCAATTACAAGCAACCAGATGTGAAGGATAAATCAAAAAATTGCGAAGTTTTGCCTAGTGTAGATATAAGCCCAGGAGGAAATATTTGCTGGACAGTCTCTGTGTATGTCGGATTATTTACTGATCAACCACTGATTTAAGTGATCAGTTTCAAAGTTACAAAAAAAAAGAAAGCCCGTTTGAATCCAGCATCCTATGGTGCTGAGCAGAGGGCCCTCTGAGTCTCTTGTTCTCATCTGTGATTTGGGATGGAGGCACCTCCATTGCTGACTCATCATGGAGGCCCCACGCACCTGCCTGACCTGAGTGGTTAGTAATTTATGTCACTTCCCTGCACGCTCTACCTGGTTAGCTCCAGCCGCTGCCTGGGCATGTTCATAAAATACAACAAACTCATGTCTGCTGCTATTGTGTTGGGTACATGCATGATGGAGGCGTGAGCCGGACACTGGTGCAGGCTGCCGGGGCTCTGCTTGCTTCTCCTCCCATCTCTCTGCCTCCGACACTCCTCACTGTTTCCTCACTCAAGCTACAGAGCAAAGAGCATGATGCACACAACACCTTTTGGTCTAGAGTTTGAAGAGTCTCCTCCGGCTTCCTGAGCCCACGTGGAAAACAGGCACTGACGTTGCTGTCCTTAAAGCCCTGATAACTTGTCAGGAAGGAGGCAAAGGGGCTTTCACCTTGGATCTCATGGAGACACAAAAGAGAAGATGGGAGAGAGGGGCTTGCAGGCAAAGCTCCTTCCCAAGCCATAATTCCCCTCAGTCCCGGCTACATCCAAACCCTCTTCCCGGTTCCCACAGTGTGCCCATAGCTTCTGCCTTTGTATAGACAGGTGGGTGAACATGAGGATTTAATTTTTCTACTTCAAATGACGAAGTACGCTTGTTTCGTAAATGGCAGGTTTCCATGCACTTATAACATACTTGGAAATTTTAAATTAAATTCCCTCACACAAAAATTCATGCCTCATTGTCAGTGCCATGCTTCTGAGAGCTAGTCACAGCTGGAAATTGCCAATCACTCCAAGCCCCTTGCAAGAGTATTACTGTTGCTTACACCCTGGAAGAATCCTATATTTTGATTGTCATTAAGGGATCTTTGTTGGGCTATTGCTAACACACAGTATCTAAAAATCACATAAAATATTAGTTTCCTTTCTTTCCCTAGGCTAGAGAGATCCATCTACTCTCGGATGCATTTTTAGTGGTGCTAAATTGCCTTAAGGCTTGAAGAAATGAGTCTAAAAATTGCCGCTATAAAAAGAAAAAATGACCCAGAAATGACACATTATGTGTGAAAATCAAAAGGGTAATAAAAGGCATTTCAATATCCACAGCAGACGCACATTCATCTCTCGGATGATGGCATTTTCTAGAATGCCGAGCAAAGCGTGCAATGAGACAGCGTCCCCCTAGCATCCGGCTGACTTGCCTGCAAATGGTCTTCACAACCTTCCTGGTCTTCGCAGCCTTCCTGGTCTTGTTTATTAGGTTTGTGTCCCTAAGGGGCATCCCTCAGCAGAGACCGTCTGGTGAAGTGTCCAGGTTCCTGTCTGAGTGGTGTAAAAGCTCCCTTATAGGAGAACCAGAGAGGATACCTAAAACATTTATTTTAAAATAGAGGTGAATGCTCCCAAGGGCGCATGTGCCGCGTGGATACTGAGAGATTCCACCTAGAGGCTGGATACTGTTTTTCCTCCTAAGCCCTCCAGCTCAGAGGCTGCTTCTACACCTAGGAGATGTTCTGAATCCCTGCTTCTGTCTCCTGGTTTGTGCTCTCACTAGTGCCACAGGTATTGACTGCAAGGCTACCAGAAGCTCCATGCATAGTGCTGGAGGCTGTGAGAAATTTCAAGGTGAATGAAACACAGCGGTTCTCTCAGAGATTGGCGCCTTCCCGAGTGGCCTCTTCTCCCAAGCCTCCCACTCTTCCATGCTGCTAGGCTTTGTGTTAATATCCTCAGACTAAACCTGAGATGGAGCAATAAAGAAACTGTTATGTGCCTCAGAAGTGAGAGAAGGGAGGTGAAGTGGAGGGAGAGGGTATAAACCTAAGTCATTGTGTCTACTAGGGAAGGACAGGGTGCAACATCAAAGCAGGAAGGTAGGAGATAGATCCATGGTATTGGAAATAACCTTTGAACAACTCTGTTCTGGACAAACCAAGTTATATTCAATTCTCTGAACAAACCTCAGCTTTGTTACCAACAGGGTTTTGCTGTGGCGGTTTATTAATCTAGAACACATATACTCATTTTGGAAAAAAAAGAAAATACATTCTATGGATCTCTCAAGTCCCAACCCAAATTTCAGTTTCCAATGTAAGTTATTCTTATCTTTTTACTAAAGGCAAAATCAGTTCTTTTTTTTATTAATAGTCCCATAGCAATTTAGATTTACTTAACACATTGACCAGGAGCTGTTTGATGAAGTATCTCTTACACCAGCAGCTCATTAATATGGCCCAGGGCTAGCCTCAGGTCTGGTGCATTTGGGGATGGCTGTAAATGATTGCCAAACCCCTGTAGGTCTGGCGTAGCGGAGGCCCACGGAGAAGAGCGAGGAATGAGAGGGTGGATTTGGTTGCTGCATTGTTTCTCTGTTTCATTTTACCTGCAAACTGACATATACAGCCACAGGAAAGTGGCTTGGCTTTATTCATTCACTCAACTTGTGTTTGTTGAGTGTCTGTGCTGTGTTTGGCGCTCTAGGAGGCCCTGGGGACACTTGTGTGTGGCCTGAGACTTGCAGCCTGAGACTGAGCTCAAGATGCTGAGAAATATTAGAGGTGTTCTGGTTGGTTTTTCTTCTCTCATTCCTTTTCTTGAATCAAATGTCACTCTATTGTTCTAAAGTTAGAAAAAGACCGTCGTCTTTCTAATAGAGTTCCCAGGAAACTTTTTAGCACCTTGCTCAGGAAACTCCCCATAGAACTGATTCTATGTATTGGGAAAAAGCAATGTTTTAATGTGAAAATCAAGTAAGATGGAGGAAGGCAGGGCAAGAAAAATATAGAGAAAGAGAGAGGGAGATAGGGAGAAAGAGATGGCAAAGATGGGAGAATGACCCACATGTAATAAGAATAGCAATATTGTTTGCAAAGTAAGTTAAAATGGGTATATGAAGTTGAATTAATAAGTCTATAAATTCTGATGTGTAAAATGTAATTTTATTTGTACTGTGATTGGTAATTTCTTTTGTGAGATCCTCATTTTGTCTGAGTCAGAAAACTTTATTCATTCTTAAAAGAGTTAAAATTACTGATTTCCCAGTGAAGCAGGTTTAAAGTCAGTGCTCTGAACATCCCTTCAGTCTCTCTCAAGGATGTGAAGGGCCCGGGCTGTGGAGAGGGCATTTTGGCCTTGGCTAGAGCAGGCATCCCTCCTCCCTCCTGCCTGTGCCACCCACTCCCGGTCCTAACCTTCCGTACGCCTCTGCCCTGGAGGCTCAGAGGCTTGACCTTCTCCATTGCGAGCTCCTCCCTCCTTCTCCAGACTCTGCGAAGCACTGGGAAACACAGGGGTGTGTCCATGAGGCCACAGCTGGGAATGAAGGGGTCCTGCATTACCCCTGGACACACAGACACAGTGCAAGGAGTTCTGTCTTCTTCTGTCTCCTCAGCCAGCTTGGGTCTTGGTCCCAGGTCTGGTGGGGAAACACAACACTGGGCTTCCCCAGCCCCCGCGCCACCGTCACGCTCATCAACACAACTCCAGTGGTAAGTTCTGGCGGTAACCAGGACTCAGGTTTAAACAGGACTCAGCTCCATTCCTTCTCATTGGGCAGGACCCTCCAGCCAGGGCTTCCAGCCACCCCTGCCTATATCCAAGAACAGGCCAAGAGTTCTGACTTCTCCTTGGGATGGAGCGCCTGTGGGGAGGGGTGGGCCACCACCTTTGCTGTTTGGGCAACTCAGCCATTCCACACTGGGGGCTTAGTTTTATTTCTTATAGTGGAGAAGGAGAATACGGGAGAACGTACCATCCCATCTCCGGTACACATATTTCATGATGTACACCTGAAGTACACAGACACACACACCCACTCACACACACACACATACACACACACATTCACACACATACACATACATACACACACAAACACACACACATGCATATACACACATGGATTTGCACACACACGGATGTGCTCACATGTGTACACACACGTAAACACGCACATACACCCTTCAGCATTCACCCTTCCCCCTGCTCACAGCCCTTGTTCCTCTTAAGCAAATACTTTTCTTCAAGCAACATTTCTAAGCCTTTGATCAAGTGTGGCTGCAGCTACTGCCACCTGTGCCATCCATCTCCAGGTTTCCTTAAATTTTTGTGTTTTCTGCTGCTTGAGACTGAAAAACATTTTACCTAATGTATTTTTTCTTTTTGCTGAAGATGCAAAAATGCTTAAACGCCTACCTTCGGTACCTAATCATGTGTATGTATATACACATACACACACACACACACACACACATATATATTTATGGGTTTTATATTTATCAATATTGAAGTGTACTGTTTGAATTGGATTTTTTAACACAGAAAGATATATCTGTCTTTCCGTAGCTATCTATCCATCCACCTATGTATCTATGTATCCATCTGTTTATATTTCTATCCATCTATCTGTCATCTGTCAATCTATCTACCTAACCAGATGGATATCTACCTACCTATCCATTCATCTATCTCTCCATCTATGTATCTGTCCATCTATTTATCTGTCTAATCCTCCATCTTTCTATCATCTGTCCATCTATTCATCTATCATCTATCTATCTGTCTAATATATTTAACTATCATCTATCCATCCATCTTTCATATATCTATCCATCTATCTTTCCATCCATTCATCTATCTATACATCTATGTATCTGTCCATCTATTTATCTATCTAATCCATCTGTTCCCCCATCCATCTATCATCTATCCATCTATTCATCTATCAATCATCTATTTATCTATCTAATATATCTATCTAACTATCATCTATCCATCCATCTGTTATCTGTCTATCCATCTATCCATCTATTTATCCATCCATCTCTTTATCTATCATCTGTCTCTCTGTTTATCCGTGTATCTGTCATCTATCTATCTATCATCTATCTATCTGTCTATCATCTATCTCTCATCTGTCTATTGGTTGCGTCAGCAGATTCAGTAGATGCTGAGCAGTGTGTGTTGAAAAGAGAAGTAGGAGACCCCTACCTAGCCAGTCAGTAGATTAGTGTAATCTCCGGTAAATAGTGGACAGTTAAGTCTCACAGCTAAGTCAACCCGTATCCTGTTTTGAACATTAGTTTAATCTTCGAGTCACCTCAAATTATTTTTCAAAAGTAGTTGTAATACCAATGTTGAATAAGTTCACAAATAGCTATGCTGTATGACAACCAGATTTAGAAATTGCTTGTATTACTACTATTTGAAAATAGTTTACTGACTTAGAAAGAGTATTTATGTTGTGGTAAAGTTAATTACATGTTGATAAATAAAATGTCTTTAGAAATCAAACATGGAGCAATGTCAGAAGTGCTAAGCATTGAAGAAGTGCAAAATGTATGTTTCCCTATTGTATTTCATTTAAAAATCAAAATTTTGCTGCTTTAACTGTTTGAGTTAAATTTTGCTGTGTGGTATTTATTGTCAATGTACCATGTATCTTGATCTCACAAAAAATAAGTTCTCCAGTGTTTCTTACAGTTACCAACTACTAACAGTTGTATAAATTGTGCAATGTAATTAATCTACGGTGCACTAAAGTTACTTGCCAATAGAAAGGTACTGCTAACTTTTTTTTCCTGGAATTTTCCTCTGAGACTTCTTTCCAGAAAACCAAATTAGATGATCTTATGTTATATCTGATATATGTTACTTCAAACATAGTAATCATAAATCAGTGAAAACTTCGTTTATTATATATTTGAAGTTGAAAGCACACATAGCTTTTAAATTGAACTGATTCATGTGTTAGATAAAACGAGAGCAAAAGATTGAATTAATAAATTAGAATTGGGGTCTTATTTAGTTTGAACCTCAACTTGATTGATTCTCACATGGAGGCGTCTCCTTGGCTGTGCTGCTGGAATGGTGTTTACCGGCATTGGCTCTGTTTGCCGGCTGCAATCACATGAGGAGTTTGCTCAAGTTAATATTTGTGATGCTTTCAAATTAGAGAAGCCTCCATATTCTATTGGTGGCTATTTCCGATAATCTGCGAAAAGGTTTCATGATCGTGATGATGGAATGAGTTCTATACTGTACTCTCAATGTACTGAATATGAATGTGCGCAGAGATTTCTGGACTAGGTTGTGATAACAGATGATGATCGTGGAAGCCGGGAGCAATCCTCCACTCTCCACTGGAATCAGCTTTCAAAGCTCTCCTCTGGTGGAAATCTGAGAAGAGTAAGAGCTGAGTTCAGGTCCTGGAGAGTGCACGTGACTACCTCGACGAGTGAGAAGGAAGGAACAGTCTAATAGAAGCAGTGTAAATGTTTTTATTTTGACTTTTAAATTATAGAGTAATAGAATCAGGAAAAAATCATCATTTGAATATATAAAGAAAAATTTACTTGTGGTAGTACCACTCAAAAATGGGTTGTGTCTATCATCCTGATATTTAGATGTAAATATGGATAGAGAGATCATTGTTATTTTGAGTACATACAATTTTGGATTATTCTTTTTTCCTTTTCTATATTGCTACGTATGTCCTTTTTATTTTTCTTTATTGCTACATACATTATATATTTGCCTTTTATAAAGCAACATTGCATTCTTTCAAATATATCCAAAAATCTTAGTCAAGCACAGTCCTATTGTTGGCCATTTTCATGTCTTCCAAAGAATATCACTGACGAGAAATTTCCTATATTTTGGATGATAAACATATATTATATTGCCAGAAATGAAATCAATTAGTCAGAGTGGTGATATTTTCTTTTCTAAAATTGACAAAAACTATAGATATTTATGGTGTACATGACAGTCTGAAACACGAATACATTGTAAAATGGCCAAATCAAGCTAATTAACATACCCATTGCTTCACATATTTGTCATTTTTCATGGTGACAACTTTCAAAATCTCTCCAGGCAATTTTCAAGCATACAATATGCTGTTATTAACTACAGTCTGTAGAGTAGATCTGTACGTGCTGTACAGTAGATCTCCTGAGCTTTTTTCTCCTAATGAAATTGTGTATTATTTGTTTCCTCTCCTTCTTCCAGACCCTGGTACCCACACTCTGCTACTGTGAGTTCTGTTTTTCCGGATTTCACATAGAAATGAGACCGTGCAGTACTTGTCTTTCTGTGCCTGGTTCATTTTCCTTTGCATAATTTCCCCCAGGATCAACTGTGTTGTCACAAATGGCAAGATTTCCTCTTTTTTTAAAAAAAGGCTGAATAGTATTTCATTGTGTACGCCCACACACACATGCGCACACGCGTGCACACACACACGCGCACACACACACACATATAGCGCATTTTCTTAATCCGTTTCTCGGTCCAGTGTTGGACCCTTGCATTGATGCCACGGCTTGGCTATTGCGAGTAATGCTGCAGTGACTATGGGAGTGCAGATATCTCTTCGACGTATTGATTTCATTTCCTTCAGATATAGGATCTGAAGTGAAATTCTAGATCATGTAGTAGTTCTATTTTTAATGTTTTGAGGACCCCCTATAGTATTTTCTGTAATTAGTAGGCTAATTTACATATTTTATATTTCTAACAGCAATGTACAAGGGTTCCCTTTTCTCCACATCTCACCAACACTTACTATCTCTTGTCTTTTCTATAATAGCCATCTTAACAGGTGCGAGTTCATATCTCACTGTGGTTTTAATTTGCATTTCCCTGATGATTAATGACACGGGACACCTTTCCATATACCTGTTGGCCATTTTTACATCTTTTTTAAAGAAATGTCTATTTGGGTCCTTTGCCCGTATTTTACATGGATGATTTGTTTTCTTGTGATTTCCTTGTTTGAGTTCTTTGTATTTGTGGATATGAACTCATCACCAGATATTTTGTTCTCCAGTATTTCCTCCCATGCTGTAGGGTGTCTCTTCACTGTATTGCTTGTTTCCTTTCCTGTGCGTAAGGGTTTTAGTTTGATGTCGTCTCGTTTGTCTATTTTTGCCTGTGTTGCTTGTGCTTTGGGGATTTCGGCTTATTGATTGTTTTTCTTCTCAAAACAGAATACAATTTGCTACTTATCCCTAAAGGAATATTGATTGGATGTAGGAAAAACATGCATGAAAAGAGAGAGGTTTTATAGGAGCACAGAGCCCTCCGCGACTAAGGAGTGATGTGCTATGTACTGCAGTCATTGAAATACAGTGCTTGCTAAGTTGAAGCAGTGCCCCCCATCCCTCCGTTTCTGTTCGAACTCCCCTGGAACGTTACATTAAATATCAGGGGCTCAGATTAAGGGGATCATTGAAAATATGGCCACACTCAAATTCCAACTCTTCCTACCTGAGGACTCTAGTGTCATTTTATTTATTTTCTTCATGGCGCATTGTGACACTTTTTTGTTTCCTTTATGTTTGGTTTGGTTACTTTTTTCTTTCTTAACTATCCGGTTATCTCCATGATATTGGGGTTTTGTGCTATTCACTTCTGCTGCTTTGGTACTTAGAGTGTGACACATGGTAGATGTTCAATGAAAATATATCAAATCAAGAATGGTGAAAACTATGGATATTAAAATTTAGGTAAATAGAAAGAACTGGAGATTGATACCTGGAATAGAAAACACAAAGATATAGCAATTGTCTTAAAAAAATTTCTTAGATGAGGTTTAAACACAGATCAATGAGCAAAAACTATGGTGGCGGAATATGTCTACAATTACAGATGTCTTAAATAAGTGTTACAGCTAGCAATTAAAACGGGAATAAGGACTGGGTTTTGTTTTTTATATTTTTCACATTTAAAATTAGTACCTATTATGTTCTTACGATGCTGGGTTTCTCAAAATCAGTTCCACAGAACTCTAGTTGTCCTAGATTCCTGGTGAAAAAAAGAACTTCCTAGACAGATAAATCTGGAAACATCTACATCCTTTGAATTCTCTTCATTATTTTCAAATAAACTTTTGCACATTAAGTTTTATTAAGATAAGACACCACTTTAGAAAAGAAGAAAGGTGTTTAATTTTGTTGAACCTAGAATGTTCCCAATTGGTTTGACTCTGGTTTGATGGCTGTTGTAGACATCTGTGGCTCTGGTTTGATGGCTGTTGTAGACATCTATGGCAATCCCCAGAGAGTGTTTCATAGGTGCCATGGGGGATGCTGGTGCAATGTTCCTGGAAGGATATTTATTCTGATATTATAGATATGGATTTTTTTTTTCACCAAGCAAGAAAGAAAAGCATCTATTTATGTTTCATCTATGTTGTCTCTATTATTAACTTCATCCATCCACACTGACAACTGTGCTTCTTTTCCTGCGAAGACTCCTTATTTCACTTCTGTTTCCTCAACAACAGCCCGGGGTTTCTCAAACTAAAACCATGAGTAGAATTTCCTCTTGTAACAATGGGCTTGTAAGATAGTTAAATAAGACTACATTTAATTCAATGCCAGAAACCAGGCTCAGAAGAAATAATTGGGTGGTGTTCAAACCTGATCTCTGCCTCTCACACTTTTGAATGCAGCTGTCCAGTTGGTGTTCTGTGACAGAGTTTTGTTAATGTTTGCAACCGTAAAGCTCCGTGTTTGCAGATGCAGCTCGAGCCAGGACAATTTTTTCTCTAACTCCAGGCTGGATGGATTGCTTTCTTCTAAAACACGGTCGGGCTCAGTGGCTCACACCTGTAATCCCAGCACATTGGGAGGCTGATTCGGGTGAATCACTTGAGGTCAGGAATTCAAGACCAGCCTGGCTAACATGGTGAAACCCCGTCTCTACTAAAAATACAAAAATTAGCCGGGCGTGGTTGTGCACACCTACAGTCCCAACTACTTGGGAGGCTGAGGCAGGAGAATTGCTTGAACCTGGGAGGCAGATGTTGCAGTGAGCTGAGATCATGCCACTGCACTCCAGCTTGGGTAACAGTGCAAGACTCTGTCTAAAAACAAAACAAACAAAAACACAACAACAAAAAGAAAGAAAAGTAAAACAAATCATTCTTTTCCTGTAAGAATTTCTGAAATATAATATCACTAGCTTTCTTTTAAATATAATTAACATGTGTGATAGTAAAATACGTTCTTTACTGAGATATTTTCTTAACGTAGACTTTTTTACTTCTTGTTTTTGTAAAATATTTATTCATGATGAATGACATCCAACTTCCTCTTGTTTTCAGGGTACAAAATTTATTCACTTTTGTTTTCTTATTAAAGCCACAACATTCAGTAAGGTCATTTTTGCTATTTATTTTCTATCTTAGTCGTGACAAGTTAAGGTTCATATGTTTGTTTAGCTGTGAAGGTGGAAGAACAGGAATCTGAACCCAAGTCTTTTGATTTTATAACCTTCGCTAAATCACAGGGTTGCCTCTATAAATAATACCAAATGGATTGCTTAATGTCTTATGCTGTTTTAACTGCACAACGTCGGAGCAGCCATTTTGCTGATTTTTTTTTTTCCTAAAAAAGTCTTCTGTGAATAATTTGGGTTTTTTGTTTTATTTTTTAACTGCTTAGGGTTGGTGCAAATGTACAGTTTTCTTGTGAGGACAATTACGTGCTCCAGGGATCTAAAAGCATCACCTGTCAGAGAGTTACAGAGACGCTCGCTGCTTGGAGTGACCACCGGCCCATCTGCCGAGGTAAGACACTTGTGGTGGGGTAAAGCCTGGATTATCTCTTTCTTTAGGGTTGGCATTTTTTTTTTCTAAATATATAATTTAAGCATGAAGCATTGTCTACAGGCAGAGTACAACTTGGTAGTAATGTACGTTTTTATAGTGATGTGGGTAATAACAGAAATCTTTCCTTGGAATTTGTTAAGAAGCTAACATTTCCAAGAATATTTTTGTGTTTTACATTTGAGGACAGATGTGAGCAAAGCCACACATACTCACTATAGGTTGGTATCTATCTATACACACACACAGTGTGCATGTATGTGAATATATGTTCCACAGCTGGACCTGTCAGAAAGGTTTCTGTGCACCCCGCAAATCTAAAAAGGTTCACTTTCCCATTTCAATAAGGTTGAATTTTTTAGGTATTAATTACATGTAGTAATAAAAGGAATTATTAGCCTGATTCCAAATCATCATTTTATTAGTAAATGATCTTTAATCTCTAACATAGTTAGCAGAGTAAAATATTCATCATTATTATCATCATCATTTTCAAATAAAATGTATGTAGTCAGCAAACGTTAAATTGTTTATTTGTTACTGCTATGAAGTATATACCAATTCTTACCAGAATTACAGAAATTATATTGAAACCAGAAGAAAATTACTTTGGTTGTTTTAAAATGAAAAATAATATGAAATTAAAGAAATGCTAGGTTTGGAGGTTTTGTTTTTGAATTTTGACCGTAAAATGATTTATGTAAACTGGTAGTTTTGGGAGGAAAAGCACTAGTTTGACTAAAAAGGAAAGCTTCATATGTAAGAATACCTTATCTTTCCATATAGTCTTTTCATGTGAATGGACTTAAACATTTTAAACTTTTAAGCATTTTAGTTATATAAAAAAAAAGGTACAGGAAGCATAGTGCCTGTGAAATGAACTAGTTGCCAAACATGTCACTATTGTCATCTAAGCTAAGAATACTCTTTGGCACCATTTACTGTATTGTACCTGGTCCCTGTAACCACTTGGGGCCAGTCACATGTAGGGGACACAGCTTTGCCGGACCCATCCCGACAGGAAGGGCAGGGTGGGTATATGGCCCAGCTGACAGCGAGCTGTCACCTCTTAAATGGAGACCCTTCACAGAGTCAGCAGTCTCTGGTCGAGGAAAGGCACATGGCTGTCCCCTTCTTTTTGTCACTAGACTACTTTGATTGTACATTTTTCAATTCTAACATAAGACTCTTAAGCACTTCAAAGAACCGTACTAAAATTCATGTTCCCACTAGAGCTGGTGATGCACAAGCCTCCCAACTACACATGAGGAATGAGTCACTTGGATTGTTTTTCCTTTAGGGGAAAAAAAAATTCCTTCAATAGTTTTCTTGCTCTTATACCCCAGAAATAGACTTCATTATTTTTAAAGTTCACTTTTGACAAATAGTAAATGTACATTATTTTAAATGTTACTTTTAAATCAATAATTTAGAGTAACTTAAATATTTGCCTTTATATTATTTGATTTATAAGTTAACCTATGACATTGCCTTTCTTGGCCCTGACTGTCATCTTAAACTCAAAGCCCTTTCTCAGTATCCTGTCCCAAACGTATCACACACTCAGAGGTGCTTACGTCTTAGGAAACAGCTGCTCCATCCAGGCTGAAGGTGGAGACATTTCTCCCATCCTTCTCAACCCCCCAACTACTCACGCTTAGAGAGAATTAGAAGAGGATTCTTTTTGGTTTTCTGTTCTCATCGATTCAAGTGTCCCACTTGATCATATTTTGGAAGAGAACAAGAGGTCTCTCTTGCTTGGTGTGTTTGGTTTGGTTTCTGGAAAAGTTACTAGTAACCGCCAAGGCTCTGCCTCTTCCTTTCAACTCCACAGGCAAAGAGTGCCTGGCTTTATCTATCTTCTCTTCTCACTGACGATTCCCTTGTTTTACTTAAGTTAGATATACCTTGATCATCATTGAATTGTTCTTTAGTTCTTTTTAAGTTTATTACTTGTAATCAATTTAGTAAGAACTAAAAATGTATTTGAAGTAATAAACTTAATTTATTTTTCTGAAATAATAACTTACAGTGCTGGAAATAATTCCTAAGAAAGTGTTTTCACAGTGGGTGGGTTTTACCAGTGTTGACTCAGACAAAGGCCACGGTCTCACATATTTTTGAGATAATATTTTCTCCATCTTGGACTCCTGCTGAGACGTCAAAGGGACAATGCTCCTTAGCTATGTAGTTGCATCCGTTGATAAGATGGATAAGAAACCCTCAATTTCTTAAAAAGTATCCTTACTAGGAGGTAATACTTGTATTCTGACCTTATGGTCATTCTGAGGTTTCAGGGGACGGCTGTGCAGCCACACACCCTGCCTTTCGTGTCTCGAATGCTGCCGCAGCTCTCGTTTCCAAATTTCAGCCTCCTTTGCCATCTGCAGAGGCTGAGAAGTTTCAAAATCACACAGCCCTGATTCCTTTGTGTTTGACAGTCCTCCCCTCAATTTATGTCTTTCCTATCATGTTTTAGTATCAGCAGCAAGAAGAAATCAAGCAGCCTCTTGGACACATGGCCTGGAAATCTCCTTAGCAGTTCATCTGTGTTTGTCACTGAACACCCTGCTTCCCACCTAATCACAGAACCACTTCTGCTAAGCTTCCGCCACCTCTTTCAGTTTCCAGGAATGTCTCTCCCTCTTTCCGAGTCCCACCAAGAGTATCGTTACAAGATAGATTTCTACTAGCCGTCTATTCGAGGCACCTGAGGCCTTCTCTGTGACACTCCCCAAAATCTGGCAGCTCTGACCCACTACCCAGTTCCAAAGCTGTGCCCACATTTGCTTCAGCAACACCTCATGCCCAAGCACTTGACTCTGTGAGTAAAAACTCCAGCAGAGAAGCAAATCCACTAGGATGGAGACCAATGTATGGGCTTAGATCAGGGAACTGGCTCCCACGGTTGGTAGGGCTGGCATTATATCTGAATTCTGAAAGACCGGCTTTTGGGAAGGAAAGATAGGGATCAGGCCAGGCTCCCCGGGAAGAGGTCAAAGCTGCTGTCCACAGGCAGGAGTCTCTCTGTAAGGGAAATTCTAAGCCCTCTTTGAAGACTTCCCAAATGATTATGTAAAGGCCACACAAAATAATCTCCTTAACTTAGAGTCAGTTGATAAGGGACATTATTTATGCCTCCAAAATCCCTTCACAGGAGCACCTAAGTTAGTGCTGGATTGAATAACTGGGAAAGGTATGTGTTTATTTCCCAAACTATGTATGTGACTTTGAAATATTTAGTAGCTAGACTAAAAAGGTACAGAGAAACAGGTGAATTGAATTGTAATAACATTTTATTTAACCCAAATACTCCCAAATAGTATCACGTTAACATATAGTTAATACAAATATGATAATGAGATGTTTTACATATTTTCTTTTTTTCATACTATATTTTGGAAATCCAGTGTGCGTTTTATACTTAGAGCAGAGCTCGTCTCAGACCAGCTGCATTTCAGGTGTCCAGTAGCCACGTGCGGTTAGCAGCTGCCACATATGACAGCACAAGGTTAGACGTTTACAGTCGTGATTTTCTTCCTCACTATGAAGAGCCGTCAACACCCTTGTAGTTGTGAAGAGGAGAAATGAGCCCAGTGAGTTGTGCCCCACTTCCTGGCTGGCATCCCTCTGTAGAACACTCTTCAATTAAAATCCGTAAGCTCCTCAGGTTGACAACTTTTAGGAACCCTGAGTATATCACCATTCCCTCTTTTAAGTAGCATCCCAATTTTCTTCCAATAATGGATTCATCCATTAGAGAAGAGCGGAAAAACATTTATAAAAGTGGAGCTTTTATAACTATTTCTATAAAAAGATAACGTTAGATATCTAAAGTGTCCAGGAAAATGGACAAATGCTACCTAAAACAGACTACGGGGAATCGTTCTTTGCTCTCAATAGGTTCTGTACAGCAGGGACCATTTTCCAAGTTCATTTGTCACTCTGCCATTACCACAAAAACTAGTATCTAAAAAGACAGCAATGGCCCAGCACAGTGGCTCATGCCTGTAATCCCAGTACTTTGGGAGGCCAAGGTGGGCAGATCACCTGAGGTCAGGAGTTCAAGACCAACTTGACCAACATAGTGAAACTCCATCTTTACTAAAAATACAAAAATTAGCTGGACATGCTGGTGCATGCCTGTAATCCCAGCTACTGGGGAGGCTGAGGCAGGAGAATCACTTGAACCTGGAAGGTGGAGGTTACAGTAAGCAGAGATCATACCACTGTACCCTAGCCTGGGTGACAAGAGCAAAACTTCATCTGAAAAAAAAAAAAAAAAGAGACAGCATCACAGTTTTGCATTTTCCTGATTCATCCTTAGCCTGTAAAGGTGGCCTAATAATGACCATTTCTGCCACGTATTCTCCACTCAACCATCTATCAAATACAATAAAATGCCCTGATCCGAACATCATGCCCATTCTGAGCATAAATCTCTTCCAGCGAGGTGCGTCCAGGAAGGACTGACTCTCAAGGTTCCTATTTTCATGAAGGGTCTCTAACTCTGAAGTAATGATCATGCCTTCGCAGGAGCAGGGATATCTGATGGAAGCATTTGATACATTGCAGTGAGTCAGAAGTGATGCTTCCATCTGGAGGCTGGTGTGGTTAGCCAAAGCTTACATTAGCTAATTAGCTCTGAGAACCGGGGCAACATTACCTTTTCTTCCTGTTACCAAACAGATGAATGGTTGTCATAGCTCAGTAATTATACAAGTGATTTTGTTTGAAATTACGCTTACTTCATTTAGGAATATGAAAACAACCATTATGATTTTTTTGCAGGGTAAAACATTATGAGCTGTGTAAAACTGTGTGAGTATCTTTAACTGGCAGTAGATTTTTAAGATAAGCAAACCAAATGGAGAGAAGAGTATCTCGTTGTATTTTTTTTAAGTAAAACGTTCAGGCTGGTACTTCATTCCATCAGTCTTTAGGGGCGATTTATTTAGAGAACTTCCTTTAATGCTAATGCTCTTTGATCAGTAGAGTTAATGTTTTGAGTTGCTCCCTGAGATGAAAAGCCCTCTAAGAAAAATAAAGTATTATTGGCAGTTGTAACTGTGGTTTCATGGAAGCTAATTGGAGCCAGCCAGAGGCAGAGAAAAAGTTATTATTGCCTTGGAATTTCAGATTAGGTTAGCTAAAAATTATTCTTAATTTATGAACTCATCATTTGCCAAAAACTTTTACAAGTTTGTCTTTTCCATCCGTGTTTTCTGTCCATGTAGAAATGACCTTTTAAAGAGAAATAAGAAGATCATTTACCTCAAAAGATGACTCTTCATTCTACCAGGTTACAGATCCAGTGTCCGTGTCAGGATAATATTTTGTGTATTTGATCAGGTAGCCATTATCTCAGAGATTTAGAGAGGCAAACACAAGGTTAACTTTTTACTTCCCATGAATTTTGAGAAATTTCTGTTGTTGTTTCCTGACTCCCGAAGCTTTATACTTTTTACCTGAAGGTCACCTGGGAGAAAATATATTTTTCTTCTTATTATTTTTACTAAGTTATTGGCAATAATATAGTTTTGTATCTTATACTACTCTCCTACGCTATTGACGTAAAATAACCTGAAAGCTAACCTTCAGTTAGCGTTTTACATTCCTAGAGCAGGCCACATTCCTAGAGCAGGCCACATTAGCTAATTACATTCCTAGAGCAGGCCAGGGATGTTTCTCTCTTAGGATTCTTGCACTTGGTTTCCCCTCTCTGGAGTATCCCCCTCCCTCCAGGTATCCGTGTGACTGTCCATTTATGCCTTTCATGAAATGCCATCTGAGCCCATGTCCTTCCCTAACCACTTCTTACAGAGCAGGCCTTTTCCCTCACTTTACAAATCTTTTATCTGCCTTTCTTCAAAGCTATTTTCTCCTTCTGCCATTATATGTTTGTGTGTTTGTTAATTTCCTGCTGAAGGCAAGAAACTTAGTTTTGTTCTCTCTCCACCATACCCTCAATGTTCAACTCATAATGAGCACTGCATGTCTACTTTTTTTTTCTTATTTTTTTTTTTCTTTTTGAGACAGAGTCTCCCTCTGTCACCCAGGCTGTAGTATAGTAGTGCTATATTGGCTCACTGCAAATTCCGCCTTCCAGGCTCAAGCGATTCTTCTGCCTCAGCCTCCCAAGTAGCTGGGATTACAGTCACCTGGCGCCATGCTCAGCTAATTTTTGTATGTTTAGTAGAGACGAGGTTTCACCATGTTGGCCAGGCTGGTCTCAAACTCCCGACCTCAGGTGATCCACCTGCCTCAGCCTCCCAAAGTGCTGGGATTACAGGCGCGAGCCACCGTGCCCAGCCATGCTGTGATATGTCAGGCCATGTAGTAAATGCTTGATTGTCTTCTTTTATTCAATCCTCAGAGCAATCATAAGTGGAGTTATGATTATTCTAATTAAATAAACTGAGTGGCTTAAAATTACATAAGTTAAGATGAGACAGCTACCAACTACCTAAGCCAGGCCTGGAACCGGGCATGGTGAAGGAAAGGAAGCTTTTAGCCTCTGTGATGTATTAACTTCATTATGGTTGACAATCTGGACATAAAATTTGTGCTGGATAAAAATATTTTCTCCTAAAAACATATGAGAAATAGACTATCCAATATAATTATGAATTTGCTTTAAAAAACGCTTCTAACGTGACCCTTGAAATCCCACTAATTTAAATTTAATCAATTAGAATCTTTCTTCTTTCAATTAATTTGATTGAGTAGTTACTATAGAACTATAAGATTTCCTGGAACTGCATTTAAATAAACAGATAAGTTATTACTTTATATTAAGTAAGATAAATTGCATGAAACAAGCCTATTTTATACTTAATAAATATTCAGGGATTAAGTGGATAAATGTGAAAATGGCACGCATTGGCATCCAAAATTGGTTAGTTTTCTTCTTCCTTTCCACTTTCCCTCCTGACATATTATAATTCCAATTTATCATTCTGTGAATTCTACTTTTACTGAGGAGACAGAAAAGATGTAAGTGAAGTTTGAGTTTACAGGTTTGGAAAACTGTCAAGCAAGTAACACCAGGTGTACATTAGGTCGCAGTTATTATCCAAGTACATTTATCAAGCATGTCAGTGAATTTTACTCTCTATTAGATGTTATATTTCCAAGAGGCAAGGTCTTTGCAAGACTAGAAAGAGGCATTCTTTCATAGTTTGTATAAACATGCATCCACACATTTCCACTATGGCAGCTTATGGAGAGAGATCTTGTTTTAAAAACTGGCTTGGCACTGGTATGTTGTAGTTACTTAATTATGCTGCTTAATCACCTACTTCACTGACTAATTGAATGCCTGTTTAGCACAGAAGCTAAGGGAAGGAAAGGAGTTTCCCTGCCTCTAAGGATGCTGTGAAATTGTCCAGTCCCAGTCAGAACAGCTTCCCTGGGCTGTCTCCTGTGTGAGGAGCTGCCCAATTAGTTCTTTGCATGAAGCGAAAACCCAGCCGAGTTCATGAGTGAAGAGAGAGGCAGGTGATAAGCCTTCAGATATCTAGGTTTCTGAGTCAGATCTTATGGCATCGTTTTGTGAACTCCCAGAACTTTGGATAAATTCGTATTCAAATAGATCCCCCCAATAGGCGACAAAGCAACATAGATATGGTTTTTGATAAGATGATGGTAGCCATCTGCTTCCTTTGCAAGGGCCTGCGTGCATCGCTGAGATTTTCTCGACACCCATTATTCTTCCTGCCTTGTAGGCTGCTGCTCCCTTGCCCGTCTAACTAGAGGATTTCTAAGGGAGGACAGCAGACATCCCTAACAGATCATCCCCAAAACTCCCTGACACTCATTCATTGGATCTACTCAGTATGAAGCTCAGCCCTGTATCATCTCTTCTTTCTCAGCCTGTCCCATTTTCTTCTCTAGCTCTTCTTTTTCTTTTTTCCAAATACCAAACTTTTAAAAGTTTAACGTATGATAGACATGAGAAATCATACCCTTCTGGTGCTTCACAACAGGCACCTAGGACCCAAAACGATGGGCAGGACTAGCTTTAGGGATCCTTCCGTCAGGGAAGCTGGCGGAGGGGAAGATGTGGGTGTGCTCGATGGAGGGCTGTGTGTTGGCTCTTCTCTCTCCACGATGAAATTCAGAGAAATTAATGTAATCTTTTCTGGCCCAGGTAATAAGGTGAGCTGCAGGACAGCTAGAGGACAGCAGACACTCTGTTCACCACCGTGTGGACATCAGCTGGTGGAAATCACAATAGCTCAAGCCACAGGGTGGTTGTTTAATAAGGACTCTACAAATGCATGGTTAAACTTGCAGTCATTCCAGTTGAAAAACAGAGTTATTCTGACTAGTAGAAAACCCTAGATGCAAGGAAGCCATAACTAAATAAATCATAATGAGCCAGATAAGGGGCACATCATCAGATGGTAAAGAAGCAGATGATTAGGTTGGAGTAGATTTAGAAAGGCAAATACTGAGAAAGGAGAGCAAGCTTTCAACAATGTCCTAAGAAGGAGGGTTAGAATTATGTAATTACAGTTAGGTTATGTGACTTACGGCTGTTACACCTATTCAGAAGCTACACTAATATTTATTGAGGAAACTATCAGATGCTAAAAATTGTTCTAATTGGTGAAGTTAGACAGATGAACAAATCAGATACAAATCTCTGGCCTGAATATTCCCAATATTCATTTCGGATGACCATTTTGATGGCTTCATACAAAAAAGTGCAAAAAATAAATAATTTGTTATGAAAATATGTTGCAAAGATGGAGAGAGATTTCTACATTTAAAAAGAAACATTATGGGTTCATTTGCAAGCTTTTGGTAAAGAATGTGTGCGAAGGAACTGGGCCCATGACTTGCTTTATGTGAAACTCCATACTTCAGAGGCCTGAAAATGTGGTGGACGGACTGGTTTCCTATGCATATTTTACTAAAAGTTGCTTCACAAATAAAACATAATGCATGAGATGCATTTCATGAGATGCTGGTAGCCAATTTTCATAAGCCAGTTGAGGGGCCAGCTTCACAGCAGGCACCTAGGACACAAAGCCATGGGCAGGACCAGTTTTAGGGATCCTTCCAGCAGGGAACTTCTGGGTCAATGCGGGCTGAGCCTACCCTGTCAGGAGGATTGTAACAAATGACTTTCCCCCTGCAAATGTTTTTCAGATGTACTTTTTAAGAGCTTGACGTGCAGACTGACCGTGCCAATATGGTTACATTGATTCACAATTAAATCAACAAGTATTGATGAACGCTACATGATGTTTAGAATAGCTGTTAATTTAAGTGTTACAAAGTAGGAAAACGCAACATAAAGGTATTACAACTCAGATTTTATTGATTATCACTTTTTTCAAAGGTTTTCTAGTTGGATAATGCTAATATTAGAGGGCTTTAAGATTTCACATCTAAAGTGTATGATCCTCTCTGAGAACAGCTCATTAAAAACAGACTCATTAGACATTGAGATATTAGCATACAGAAGGGGTCCATGTTTTCATTCAGTCCCTTGTCCAGTGTCCGACACACCTACTGAGTTTTGAAAACCCAGTTATGTTTTACCCATGTTTGTTTTTCATTTGGACAGTAAATGCCAGTATTTTAAAAGTTAATTTTTGTTTATTTTTGTTTATTAATTTTTTGTTTTAGTAGAGACAGGGTTTCACCGTGTTAGCCAGGATGGTCTCAATCTCCTGACCTCATGATCTGCCCGCCTTGGCCTCCCAAAGGGCTGGGATTACAGGCGTGAGCCACCATGCCCGACAAAAGTTAATTTTGACACACTTATCAATGTAGAATAGGTCAATTTTTAGCCAATTATTTCCATAGTAAGTAAAAAGCAACTGAACAGTTATCTCAAATCATCTTGTCCCATTTTCACATGTCTGGGACTACAGCATTGTATGCAGTGCTGAGGAGGGACAGGTAAATGCAGAAACAGGAATGTTCCTAAGACCAGGGAGTACATAACCTTTTAGGAGAGAGAGATCTCAGATGAATAGTCACAGTAGATTAAAGATTAAAGAAGTATTATGAGGAATAGACATGATTTGTCTTATTATTACACTGACATGCATGAAAGAGAGAAATGTCTGGTTCTGGAGGCCCTTTGGAAAACCTGTGTTCAGTGGTTGACTCTTTTTCCCCCACAAAGTAGCCCTTGTTAAGTCACAAGTCCTGTTCTGCTGAGTTTTGTAGTGGAGGCTCCTAGAAGGATAACTGACTTGAAGACAGGGTTAAACCCAAGGAATGAAAAAATAAAGGATGGGCTATGATGAGGATTAATCCTTTCTATGAAACATTTTTTTCAGTCTGTGTCATAGGATGTCTTAGGAAAATGAAGCAGAAGCTCTCTTACATTAATTTCTTCTTGTGAAATTAGTTTCTTCTGCTCCTTTCTGAAACCCAGTTTAAATTATTAATGTTAAAACCAGAGTCTATGCTGACATTATATTTCTAAACTATGTCTATTGATTTGAAAAAAAAAAACTCATTTCATAAAGTGGAGGCCAATTAAATTATTTTTATATTCCAGACTAAGTTGTATATATTGAATTATGCAATTTCTATGCTTCGCTCAGTCTTTCATTTCAACTTTAAGATTTTTTTTTATTTTTAAAGTCGCCATTCCTATTTTCTTTTTTTAAACTTTCAATAATGTTTTAAGTTCCTATTTGCATTGTGCTGTAAATAAATTGTTATAGTTTGTTGCAGAATAGAATCTAAAGGTCGAAAGTAACTTTGGAGATCATCTGCTCCAAAATCCTTTTTTAAAGTTGAAAAGACACCATTTATTGGAGGTCACACAGTGTAAGAGGTAGCTGAGATGGTAACTCTGGTTGAATTCCACTCGACGGTGCCTTTCCCTCTGTCTTACTGCAGTCACCCACAATTAGGTGTGTATGGAGACTCTCTGAACAAAGAGACGTACGTGAAGACTCTGTCTGAGTCACAGTGGGATTTGAAATGGGCTACTTTGGTATTGACATTACCCATGGTGCTATCATCTGTTAGATCCTTTGGTGAGTGGAAAGGCCTTTGGAAAACATAAAGTGCCCCAGCATAACACTGCAGATACCAAACAAAAATACTGCCCGCCCAGCAGTCCACTGGCTGATTGGAGTCCATGCCCCAATTGGAGTCCATGCACCATGTTTTTACTGTGATTAGATAATAGCTAACTTGAAATTTCCCATAAATGTTATGTCTTTACCAAACTGACAAAATATTCTAGAAGATAACCTCGTTTCTCTGTGTTTCCAGCTAGAACATGTGGATCCAATCTGCGTGGGCCCAGCGGCGTCATCACCTCCCCGAATTACCCGGTTCAGTATGAAGATAACGCACACTGCGTGTGGGTCATCACCACTGCCGACCCGGACAAGGTAAGGCTCCACCCGCTGTGGCTAATGCACACCACCCTCTGATAGGATCTGCTGTTGAAGCCAACAGCCCAGCAAAGGCCGTCCGTCCTTCCACTTTACTGTTTGAATTTAAAAGTTCCGGCTGCATCCTGTGTCTAGATGCCACATTTATTGCAGAGCAGCCTGAGATTCAGATACGAAGTGAGGATTCTCAGTGTGGTACCATTTAGTGGTTCTAGAGATGAAGTCTGTGTTCCTCCTTTATGTATCATAGTGCTTTCTCTTATGTCTTTTTCAACTCAAGTCTCATCCACTATATCACAGGCTTTCTTAAATACCCCAGTATTTTTGCATAGTATGACTAAGTGTTGGAAATGCTCTTACTATACTCAGACACAAAAATACTGTCTTTTTGCCGAGCTCGGTGGCTCAAGCCAGTAATCCCAGCACTTTGGGAGGCCAAGGTGGGTGGATCACTTGAGGTCAGGAGTTCTAAAACCAGTCTGGCCAACATGGTGGAACCCCGTCTCTACTAAAAAATACAAATAAAAATTAGCTGGGCTTGGTGGCAGGCACCTGTCATCCCAGGTACTCGGGAGGCTGAAGCAGGGGAATCGCTTGAACCCAGGAGACAGAGCTTGAAGTGGGCCAAGATTGCACCACTGCACTCCAGCCTGGGCAACAGAGCAAGACTCCATATCAAAAAAAAAAAAAAAAAAAGATACAAAACAATACTCTCTTTTGAATCATTTTCTACAGTTCATGTGTTTCTTCTCACAAACTATATACATTTTTTAAGAATTAAACATCTGAGCGTGTTTTCCTATTTCTTATCTTAAATACTTTGTGTAAAATATATATATATATGTCCTCCAGGGTAGTAAAAGAGGACAATACTATGTTATTTCTCTGTAAGTTTGCATACATAGTTTGCAATTATGTTACTACATTTTAAATCTTAGGATAGAAATTGTAATCACAATCACGTTTCATTGGCTATCAAATGAATTTTTTTAACTTCTTTTAAGTTCACTATAGATGCTTGCCAGTAGGAAGAAAAAATAAGGTAGACATCTTCATATTGATTTGACCTAAAAAAAAAAACTGTCAGGAAACTATTATGGGTATGGATTTCACTTAAATTATGTCATATTAAAATAATTATATTTATAGTAATATTAAATTTACTGAACCCCACTATTTACCAATTATTGAGTTATTACCAACAGTTCTGTGTCTAAATGATTGTCTCTTCATTTTTACATTTTATTAAAATATCCATCTTATTTATATAGCTTCCTCTCAAAGCTGTTGAGTTCCCAGTTCTAAAAGAGAAGTGTTCTGATTTTAGATTCAGTAAAGTGTTCATCACAGATGCCTTTTGGTTTTGGTTGGCTTATTTTAGTTCTAAAATCTCAGTTATTATTTATGTAAAAATTCAAGCTTTAATGAGCAGAGCTGGGTAAAACTCCAGGATGTCACAGGCTTTCTGAAACACTGAGGAATTGCTGGGCTGTCTTTGCTGTGACAGAAGCTTCCGAGTTTGACTCTGGTATTTCTCAGTATGCTAGAGCTGTGTGGTACCCTGGGACATCAACTATAGTGCTACGTACCTTGTTTTTTCTATATGCTACTCAACGGTTTAGTTATTCCATTTTTTACCAAGAACTTACTATTTTTCAGTACTTGCAATTATCACTTTAGAAACCAGCTCTACCACTCAGCAGTTGCATGAATTTGGGCAAGAGATATAGTAATCGCATTTACCTTAGAGAGTAGTTGTGAAAAATAAATAAATCCACATGTTGCATAAGTAAATGCAATATCATTATTATAAGCTCCTAATACTGGTACTGTAACATAAACAAGCATAAGATAAATAGAAAAAACTTATTAACAATTCATTAACTATTTACTAAGCCATCTCATTAATTTGTCTAACAAAGCAGAGAGTTATATTTCAACCTGAATTAAAAATATATACTATATGACTAGTGTATCGGTAATTATGTTTACTAATTTCTGCCTTTACATACTTTTAAATAATTAGAATATTCTGTTTGGTCTCCAGAAAGTGAAATCATACTACATTGAGAATTTAGAAAAGTTCTGACGGTTAGATAGTGGAACTTTACAGAGGAAATAGTAGAACAATTGAGTTTGTTTGGGGGTTATATTAGGTGTTGATTTGAATTAAGAGTACATAGATTACATGCATTTCCATAGGGATTCAAATAAAAGCAAATATTTTATATTAGAGGGATTGAGATGTGATCGAGACCAGAAGTATCTGATGGGGACATTTTTAAAATACAGAATTATGTTACTTCTGCAATTTGAGAAGCAGAAGGAACTCTTCTTGGATTTTTTTTTTTTTAAAGAAAATATAGCTAAAAGCAATTAATTAGATCAAATCAAGGGAATAGTTTAGTTAACCTGTATATGTTCCAGGTGGTTTTATAAGAATTGCACGAATCTATCACAAATTGTAAAAGTGTATGAAAGTGGAGATTACATACAATTAGAAACGCTGGGCGGGAGAAACACAGCAATGAGCGGCTCTCCAGGAAGCTCCCTGCCTCTGCTGCCTGTGATGAGGTTGCACCAAGCCCCCTCTCCTGCCCACCTCCCTGCTCTTAGCCCACTTCCCAGTGGCAGAGCCTCAGCCCTGCCTCAACGAGTCTCGGAATCTCCTGCTTTCTGCCCCAGGCTCTGCACTCAGAGTTTGCAAAGCCTGCAGGAGTCCTCTCCTCCTTTTGACACAGCCTCACCTGGACTGAGAGGGGGCTCCCACCGCCCTTCCTGGCTAGAGGAGTGATCAAATGCGCCCCTCTAATGGGTCAGGCAGAAAACTCTGAGATGAATTTTCACAGCTCTGCAGCCATCCCTAGCAAGACGGAGCCAAATGCCTGCAGGGACACTGACTCTGTATCCCACTCACGGGTGGGATTTCTTTCCATTCCCTTCTTTCACTTCTCTTGAAGTCAAATGAATGGGCTGCCGTCTAGCAAGGCTGGGCTTAGGGGGATCCACAAGGAGACTTGAACACGCAGTAACATCACTTCTTCCTGTAGCCCTTTCGGCGGAGAGGAAGGAAGTACCCCCTAACAGCTTTTTAGAAGGAGACGTGAGAGGCAGAGTTTGGAATCTAATACAGTACTTCAGATGAAAGATGGGAAGGTCTGAAACAGAGCAGACACCATGGAGTGGTGCAGGGAAATCACCCCAGACTGGTCTCAGATGGAGACTCAGCAAGACTGGAGACCTCCCAGCACAGGGAGGGAGGAACACAGAACCCCGAGCATGGGAGGAGGAACACGGGATCCCCGCGCATGGGGAGGGAGGAACACAGAACCCCGCGCATGGGAGGAGGAACACGGGACCCCCGCGCGTGGGGAGGGAGGAACACGGGAC
>NW_012114766.1:3467044-3480631 GCF_000951035.1 Colobus angolensis palliatus | reverse complement strand
GGAGGAACACGGGACCCCCGAGCATGGGAGGAGGAACACGGGACCCTGAGTATGGGAGGAGGAACACGGGACTCCCGAGTATGGGGAGGAGGAACACGGGACCCCCGAGCATGGGGAGGAGGAACACGGGACCCTGAGTATGGGGAGGAGGAACACGGGACTCCCGCGCATGGGGAGGAGGAACACGGGACCCCCGCGCATGGGAAGGAGGAACACGGGACCCCCGCGCATGGGGAGGAGGAACACGGGACCCCTGAGCACAGGGAGGGAGGAACATCGTATTCTCTTGGACCTTACACCCCTGCAGCGGCCTCCAGTAGGTGCTGTGGGTGTGGGAAACAGGAGAGAGGGAGATGACACCGTGGGTGAGAGGCAGAGCCAGAGGCAGGTGAGCATTCCTGCTACTTTCGCAGAGGAGTCTTGGTAAATCTCTGCTGCCTTGAACAGTTACTGATAATGCCTCTACTGCATTCTCAAAATCTTTCCGGTTCAGAACAATGCATGTTCTCTATACCTTTAACCAGGGAACTTCAGGGACCAATTTCTTTATGTAGGAGAGGTGTGTGGCATTAGGCACGGGGATAGCGAGGTGCTTACTGTCCTTCCAAGTCCATGGAATGGGCAGAGGCACAGTTAGAATTCACAGGTGTGTTGTTAGCCGAAGAAACCAGAAGTTCGGATGACAGCATGCAGAAAGCAGACTATAGTCCAAGAAAGCCTTGTTGATGGCGTTGTTTTTCTCTCAAAGTCAATTGGAGGTAAATTTTGCCTCAACTGTAGTGAGAATGATCTTCCAACTATAACTGCCATTACAGAGTTTTAAAAGACTGAAGTGTTTTGCCCTGGAGTGGAATACCCACGGTTTCCATGGAAAAACGCTGCCACCAAGTTAAGTCTTCAAGGGAATTGATTAACATCTTTCCGGTACTTTCAAAATTCATTTAAGTCCAGATTACACATCAATAATCATAAATATTTTTATTCTCTATGAAAGATGTGCCTATAGCACATTTCAGTTTATATGTGATTTTCCTACACATACTAGAATAATTGGAATTCTATCTAAAAAGAAGCTTAGAGTTCCTATTGTTTAAACCTTTTACAACTCGACAGAGAGGAAATCAAGATCCAGGAAAGAGAAACTTCTTGTCATCCCATTGCACTGTGAGAATGCTTTATTAGCTTGCTTGCTTTCCACCATAAATAAATGAAAGAACAGGTTATTTGCTACCTCACTAGGATATGTTTGGCTGTAAGTAACAGCAGAGCCAACTGAAAACCAAAAGTTTGGGGGTTACCTTGTTTTACATAACAAAGGGGCAGAGTCAGGGAGCTTCCAGGTTGTATTCAATCGCTCTGCGGTATCATTGCAGCTTAGGTGTTTGACATTTTTCCTGCCCCACTCTCCAGAGCGGAGACAATATTTCCCCTCAGTTCTCAAAACATCTGCAACCATCCGAGGCTTTAGTTCCAGATCTGGTCATGTGTAATGAAATGAGGCATGTTTGGCTAGAGATGGAAGACATGTTTCCTAGAATTTGTCTTGCTAACTTCCTTCATATCCCATTGGGTCAAATGCCTGTGGTCCAGTTCCCACGCTGCCAAGGAAAGAAATAGCTAGAAGCCAGGAAGAGGAGCCGATGGTTAGTGTGTGGTGATCAGTGGTGTCCATCACATCCAGGCAAGCCAGACACCAAGGAAAGAGATTGGATTTAACACTAGTATATCTTTTGCGTATGATGTGATTCAAATCACACTATCTTCCTTTTACTTTAGTTTTACGGCTAACATCCATTAAAACTCACGATGTATGTGCTTTGATTTTTTTAAAGTGGACTTTTAAACTTGTCCAAAACATAAAATGACCAATAATGAATTTAGGCAGCTTGGGTTTATACAGTTCTCTTCTCTCCTTTTAGAAGTTTATTTTTTCTCTCTCATCTTTGTGCATACTTACACAGACGTTGTACATATTTTCTTGATTGTGAGGAGTTAACAATTAACGCATTAAATTTCAGTTATTTTGTGTTATATTGCTTCAGAAATTATTTGCGCTTTGTCATTTATCTCGGAGAAATGTTCAGAGAAGAAACAAGGTATTCCAGGTTGTCATAACCGCACAACCAATACTCTTAGTAGAGTACCACTTAGACACCTGAAGGCATCTCAATTAAGCAGAATTACCATCCAAATTAAGCAGCAGCCATTGCCATTAAGTATAATTAGGCTTAATTTGATTCCTTGGGAGACATTCCAAGTAAGTGGGTTTCTCAATTAAGTGCACGTTGATGAAAGTGTATTACGTATTGAACATAAGAGAAAAGAACACTTACATAAAAGTTTCCAGGCAATGACTTCTTGCCAGAAGCACTGATGGAGCATTTTGGATAGGAAGAATTTGCACACTTCAGTTTGTATGTCTGACCTGGTCTGCAAACTTTAAGGAAAAAGATAGGACAGAAAACTAAAGTCAGTTTCCAATGCCAGTTATCCATTAGTCAATACACTCTTCTCTTTTTTTGAAACATTTAATCCTCTCTGATTGATACTCTTTCCTAGTCTTATTTCGACTTCGACTGTTGTATAACCAAGTGCCATGGGTCAGTTTATTGCAAAATATTTATGTAAAATTCCTCATACAAAATAATTAATGGTGGAAACCTAGCATCTCTCCTAGTAATGCACATGACATGGTATCGTGCTATATCATGTCAAAAGGAACATGAAATATCTATCATTAGAAAATCTAAAACTATTAGAGGCAACTAGCATCTTCTACACAGGAAATTATAAAATGAAAGGTCTCTCAAGAAGATTCCTTTAGTGGAGAAGCAGATTTTTAAAGAATTGAAACGGCTCATTCCAGGGTATTGTGGTAGAAAGTCAATGCAAAGTAATATAGTAATGTGATATTTCTAAATATGTTTTATTATAGACACATTTGACAATCCAGCTATTTTCAGAACTCTTGATGAGTCCTGCAATCAGAATTCTTGAGAAAGTAATGTATATTGTGAGATATGTGTTATAGTAATTAAGATAAAATTATCTCAAAAGTTTATCCCTGGGGTCTTCATTGGAAAGCTTAAATATATCATGGAAGACCTGCGTTCTACTGACTGATTTTATAAAGTTTATCCCCCGGGTCTTCATTGGAAAGATTGAATTTATCGTGGAAGGCCTGCCTTCTACTAACTTCTTTTATGTATAAATGTATGCAGGCATGCATATGTTATATATATATATACACACATGCATAGATAAACACACCTATATATACACACATACACAATGTATCAGCTGGAATGAGAGGTGTGTGTTCTAAGTTCAAAATTTCTGTTATATAGCTCTCAAATACATATATAGATAAATACATAGATGTATACACACACATTTTAAATACATTCTGTGGTGACATAATTTCAGCTACTGATTCTAATTTGAGCTTCTTGTTGAATACTTCTATTGCTATTAAAGCTCATTAAAAAACTCTTTGAGGATTTAAAAATCTCAAAACATTAGTGCATCTTATTTGTTTGTTCCTTGTTTCATTTTCCTTTTTTCCCAGCTTTATTGATGTATAATTGACAAATAAAAACTGTATAGACTCAAGGTGTAGTATGCATGCACAATAAAATATTACTCAGCTATAAAAAGGAAATCCTGCCATTGACAGCAGCACACGTGTATCTGACAGGTGTTCTGCTGAGCAAAACAAAACATGTGAAACTTCGATTAGGGAAAGAAATACTCAAACATCCAGAACATTGTTTTGTTGGGCAAGTGAATATCAGTACTATATAACCCTCAAAAACACTTTCATAGGAGTTTTCAAGTATTTCATTATAAGTTTATGTTTTATTATATATTTATAATGGAAATTATAAAATTATTTTAAAATATATTAAGTAAATAAATACTCAGAAACACATGTAATTCTAATAGTCGCCTCTGTCAGTGTCCACTTTTCTAAGGCATCAGATGAGTTCCCACAAATGCCAGATGCCTGCACAGTCATTGGTGGGTTTCCATCTCTGGTGTCCATGGCAGACCCATCCTAAACATTGAGCACTCATGATGTGTGGAAGGAAGAAGGAGAGTGGTGAGGGAGATTGATGAGGATAAGGAGTCCAACTCTATGAGGAGAAAGCAGGATCACTTAATACAGCAAAAAGTGACAGATACTCAGAGGATGTTTAAGAAGGGCAAGTAGCAGAGGGTGTGAGGGGAGGGGCGGAGAGATTGTGGAGAAGTGGAGGAAGGGCTTACATTCCAGAAATGGGAGGAGGGGAAATAACCAGTCTTTTTGTACATGTTCATTGCTTGGGAATATTGCCCGTAAATAAGGCTGGGAATGTGAGCTGATACCAGAGGATAGGTATTACAGCCATTTTCTTTATTTCTTTCTTCTTCCCTTTCCTTCCCTTCCCTCTCCTCCTCCTTCCCCTTTCCTCCCCTCCCCCCTTCTCCTTCCCCCTCCCTCCCTTCCTCCCTTCCTTCCTTCCTTCTTTTGTTCTTTATTTACTTTTTATGTCTTCATGTATATATATATTTTTTATTTTTGAAACTTTTATTTTAGGTTAAGGGATACACATGCAGGTTTGTTAAATAGGTAGATTTGTGTCATGGTGGTTTGTTGTACAGATTATTTGATTGCCCAGGTGTTAAGCCTAGTGCCCAACAGTTGTTTTTTTCTGATCCTCTGCCTCCTCCCACCCTGGACCCTCCAGTTGTTCCTAGTGACTGTTGTTTCCCTCTTTGTGTCCATGTATTTTCATCATTTGGTGCCCACCTAGAAGTGAGAACATGCTGTATTTTGTTTTCTGCTCCTGGGCTGGTTTGCTAAGGATACTGGCCTCCGGCTTCATCCATGCTCCTGCAAAGGACAAAATCTCATTCTTTTTGTATGACTTTATAGTATTCCATGGTACACATGTACCACGTTTTCTTTATCCGGTCTACCATTGATCAGCATTTAGGTTGACTTCATGTATTTGCTATCATGAATAATGCTGCAATGAACATACACCTGCATATGTCTTTACGATAGAACAATTTATATTCCTTTGGGTATGTACCCAGTAATGGGTTTGCTGAGTCAAATGGCATTTCTGTCTTTACATCTCTGAGGAATCACCACACTGCCTTCCACAAAGGTTGACCTAATTTGCACTCCCACCAACAGTGTATAAGCGTTCCTTTTTCTCCACAACCTCGCCAGCATCTGTTAAATTTTGACTTTTTAATACTAGCCATTCCAATTGGTATGAGATGGTGGTTTTGATTTCCATTTCTCTAATGATCAGTGATGTTGACCTTTTTTTATATGCTTTTTAACTGAATGTATATCTTCTTTTGAAAAGTGTCTGTTCATATCTTTGCCCACTTTTTAATGGTTGTTTTTTTTTCCCTTGAAAATCTAAGTTCTTTTTCAATAAACTTTCACATCCTCTATGGACAAGGGAGATGGGGTGGGTTGGGTGTACCAGGACTGAGCACACTCACAGCACACCAGGAGGGGCTGGTGGAGGTGCAGGAGGAGTGGTACAGGGGTTCCTAGAGCCAGACCCCTCACTGCATCCTCTTCCTGCCACTGACAGTGTGTGGGATTTAGGGAAGCGAATGGATGGCTGTATATCCTGGGTGCATTCATATTTCCTTTTGTATTAACTCTATCCACCTTTAAATTTTGTTGTGATGAATATACAGTCGATTTAAAGCACCTAGAATATTATCTGCCAAGTACTAAGTCCTCCATCTTCTTTTTGTTCTTTTTCTCAGCTCTTCCCCCTCCTCCTCATCCTCCTTTTTCCCATGCCCCTCCTCTTCCCTCTCCTCCTCCTGTTCCTTGTCTTCTCCCGTCTTTCCTTTCTCCTCTCTTTGTTCTCCTCCACTCCTTCTCCTTCTCTCTTCCATCTTTTCCCTCTCCTTCTTCTCTTCCTCCTTCTTTCTCTGCTTATTTTAAATGACTAGAGTCAGCAAATATAAACAGGGCCCTGTATGACAGACAAGTAGTTTAAGTTTTATTCTCAAAGAAAATGGGTTGTCAATGTATTATATTGATGAAAGGAATGGCATGAGACTGTGTATACATTGGGAAGATTCGTCCGCATCAGGATGGCACAAAACTGGAAGCAGGAAAATCCAGAGCCTTATTGTAACTATGAAAGATGATATGAAACAAAATCAGGATGCTGGCATGACATTTGGGGAGAAAAAAATAGATTTGAGAGATATCTCAGGGATACGTAATTAGTCACAGCAATTTGTGTGTTTCCACTACATCTTTCTTAATGAGCAACTTCTAATATCTAAAATAAAATAAGAAAAATTGCTCTAAACTTAATGCTTGCAAGAAAATCCTGATATGTTTATCACATCTGTTTTTAGGGAAGGAGCTTTAACTTCTTTTATGATTCAATGGATTTTTTTCAGAACTTGAAGTAATGAATTCGGAGAGATGAAGAAGAGACATTCATTTGCATTTGAAGTATTTGAAGGTTAAGATAGAAATCTATGTTGTATATATTGGTGTAAGACATTTTGAAATGCAGTCGGAATAGATACGGTTCAGTAGACTTTATTTGCTTAATGAGGGGATTCACAGATTGGTAGAGAAGCAGAGATTAGACAGACCACCCTTTCCCATAACACCGAAGGGAGCCTCACCCTCATTCAATTAGCCCTTTCCCAGTGCAGAGCCACAGTGGCTCCGCCTAACTGTCCTGTTCACTTTTCTCACATGCCACTGGGGAAATGAGGATGCCAGGCCAACTTGCATTGACAGATCCCTTAGTTCATCTTGGCTGTTATCATTAATTCATTAATCTACCTTTCTTTCTTTTCTTTCTCTCTCTCTCTCTTTTTTTTTTTTTTTTTTGCTAACCTGCACTATAGAGTTAAGTAGAGTCTTTATTTTTTTCCCAACATTTATTTTAAGTTCAGAGGTACATGTGCAGGACGTGCAGGTTTGTGACATAGGCAAATGTGTGCCATGGTGGTCTGCTGCACAGATCTCCCCAGCACCTAGGTATTCAGCCCAGCATTCCTTAGCTATTCATCATCAATCTTATGGTGTTGATTCATCATTGTGTCCTTGTCAACTCTCCAACATATTTGTCTCTGTGTGTCAGCCATTTCATTGTCAATGCCTTCCCCGTTACTGCTGCTTCATAGTTGCAACTTTTTTCATAAACCAAGTTTGGCTTTGGTGACAACTTCCTTCTCATGCCTCTGTCATCACCCTTTTCAAAATCGGTTGTGGTTTTTGTTTGTTTGTTTGGTTGGTTGGTTGGTTTTTCTGCCGCAGGGGCATGTACATTCTCCTCTTTCTGCTGAATTGATTTTCTTACAACACCCCATTTCTTAACTTTTGGAACTAAATGGATTTATTTTTACTGCCTCCTCTTGGAACTGAGAAATGAAATAGAAAACAAGGTCCATGCTTTTGATTTGCTTGCAAACATGAATTACACACACGCACACACATACACACCCACATACTACACTGTGGAGCCAGTATTTCTAGGAAGACTAATCCCTCATCAGTGTACAAGGTAAAGTGTTAAAGAGTTTACTTACAAACATGAATTACACACACACACACACACACACACACACACTCTACACTGTGGAGCCAGTATTTCTAGGAAGACTAATCCCTCATCAGTGTACAAGGTAAAGCATTAAAGAGGTAAAGAATGACATGATGGCACAGCTGTAGACAATAGACCCGCAACTATTTAGCAGGTGTGAGTGAATGAATGTCTAGGCTTGTGTAGGAGTTATTTATGGACACTGAGGAAGACAAAAAATTCGGGTAACATCTTGGGAGAAAAGTTTACAGGATTTACTCAGTTTTTTGTTTTTTCTAAATAAAAGTTGCTTAAGTTAGGGAGAAGGAAAAAATTCTAGTATTCAATATTACAATAGGAAAATTATAGTTAATGATAATGTAGTATATATTTCAAAATAGCTATAAGAGAAGAATTTTAATCTTCCAAACACAAAGAAAGATACATGTTTGAAGTGAGTATCCTAGTTACACTGTTTGATCATTATGCATCATATACACATACCAAAATATCACATGTACCCCCAAAACATATATAAATATAAATCACATAAAATAAAAGTAGCTTAAAAAGACAGAACTTTAATGATTGTATACCCAGAATATACTCAAAATAATGAACATTAGTATTCATGACAAAAAGGTTTAAAAATGTGTTTGTTTGTTTGTGTTTTTTTGAGACGGAGTCTAGCTCTGTCGCCTAGGCTGGAGTGCAATGGCATAATCTTGGCTCACTGCAGCCTCTGCCTCCCGAGATCAAGAAATTTTCCTGCTTCAGCCTCCTGAGTAGCTGTGATTACAGGCGCCTACAACCCACCTAGCTAATTTTTGTATTTTTAATAAAAACAGCGTTTCACTGTGTTGTCCAGGCTGGTCTCGAACTCCTGACCTTGTGATCCACCCGCCTTGGCCTCCCAAAGTGCTAGGATTGCAAGCATGAGCCACCATGGCTGGCCAGGTGAAAAATGTTTTTACTTGTTTGTTTTTGTTTTGTTTTCTATGAGTAAGATGTGTGTGTTTATATGGTTTACGATACAGGGAGATGTAAATACGTATTTTCTTTGGAGCTCAGTAAGTTTTACAGGTCTTAGGTGTGGTCACTTTATATATATATGTATATATAAGTATATGTATATATATGTGTGTATATATATACACACACATATGTGTATATATATACCTTTTAATATGTTACCTATTTATTTTATGCATTTGAACTTTTTTTACAATTTTTCTCATTTTTAGTATTTTTCTTAAGTACAGTAGTAATGATATGAGTAACAAAAACAAAGCAAAACCTTTTCTATTCAGCAATTGTTTAAATTACACGCTGTTAGGTAACTTGGAAGGAGTGTGAGGAAATTCACTAAAATCCCGGTTTGTGCAGAGATGTCACTTTAGAAGGAAGATATTAGAAAATAAACAAAAAAACCCAACTAAATAAAACATATTCAAATGGTGCCAAATATGTTAGGAGAATGAAATGGGGGGGATAAATAAATTCTTGAAAATATTTATAAAATGAAGAAAAATTACAACCACGTATAACTTCTCCCTCCCAGATCATGACCTGGCAAAGAATGACATTGCATTCTACATGCTTTTACTTTCTTTTTGACTTCATATTATCTTGTGAACACAGTTCTATGCTGACATAATTCAATTAAAAATAATTGCTAAATGGATTTTTTTTTAACTTTTAAGTTCAGGCGAACATGTGCAGTTTTGTTACATTGGTAAACTTGTGTCATGGGGATTTGTTGTGCAGATTACTTCATCACCCAGGAATTAAGTCTAGTGCCCATTAGTTGTTTTTATTGATCCTCTTCCTCCTCCCACTTCCACCCTCCAATAGGCTCCATATTATTATTTTTAACCAATCACTTGTTTACCACATAAGTCTTTGTGATTTTTTTTCATTATTAACTATAATAGTGTCTTTAAATTCCCGGCGGATAAATTTTTTCACAGATCCAAGATATTTGCCTTCAGAAAAATTTCTAGAAATAAAATTTTACTAAGATAAAAAAATAAGCATATTAAGGGAGGATTTTAAGTGGGGAACTTTTGATTTTGCCAAGAAGGCTAAAATAAACTTTGGATTGCTATGGCTGGCACTCATCTGTGTTCAACCTTAATGTGTGTGTGCATACATATGTCTGTGTGTGTATGTGCACATATGTGTACATGTGCGTGTGTGTGTGCATGTGTGTATGTGTCCTGTTAGTAATACTGAACAAGATGCAGATGGAGGAAAGGAGGATTCCCAAGTCTTCCAGATTCTACAACTCGCTCATCGGTTGATGCTTTGTAGCCTTCATGCCACTAGACTTTCTTGAACGAATATGATACAAATCTCTATTCTACATCGTTATTTTAACATATCACTTTCTGTCTTTCCCCACCTACTACTGTATTATTTATAGTAGATTTTTTTTCTTTGTGGGTTAGCTGTTACTTTCCCTCATATGATTGTGTCCATCTGTAAGAATGTACTGAATTTTTACTCTAAACCTGCACCGTGTTTTATGAGATGAGTGGTGGTGATCTGTAAAGTCAAGGCTCCTCCTTCACAAAGTTTCTGACGTAGCGGAGAAGGCAATCCCTGCAGTGCACACAGGCACACGCACCTCACGGCAGATGGTCTGCATCCCCCCCTTCTGCAGAAGGCCCTGGGGATGGCTTCCTCTCTGTGGATGCTAGCCCCTGCCTGCCCGAATGGCCATACATCTCCTCTCCTTCCGCAGGGACTAACTTTATAGATACTACTTTTTTTCTTTTTCTGTTTTTAATTTTAATTGTTAGAATTTTTATAGCGGGTGTATGTCCAGTTTTGTCACATGGATACACTACATTGTGGTGGGGTTGTGGTTTCTAGTACACCCATCACTTGAGTATCAACATGGTACCCAGTGTGCAGTTTTTAAGCCTTGCTCTCCTGCCTCTGTCCTCACTTTCAGAGTGTCCAGTGTCTGTTGTTGCCATCCTTATCTCCATGTGTACCCACTGTTTGGTTCCCATTTATAATTGAGAACATGTGGTATTTGACTTTCGATTTCTGGATTATTTTGCTTAGGATAATGGCCTTCAGTTCTATCTATGTTGCCGAGAAACGTATTATTTTATTATTTTTATGACTGTGTGGAATCCATGGTGTGAAGATACCACATTTTCTTTATCTAATTAACCATTGTTGGACACTTAGGTTGATTCTATGACTCTGCTACTGCGAGTACTGTATAATGAACACACGAGTGCAGGTGTCTTTTCCATAGAATGATTTCCTTTCATTTGAGTAGATACCTAGTAGTAGGGTTGCTGAGTGAAGTGGGAGTTCCAGTTTTAGTTCTCTGAGAAACCTCTAAACTCTTTTCCATAGAGGCTTACTAATTTACATTTCTACCCACAGTGTTGCCTTTCTCCACATCCTTGCCAACACTTATTACTGTTTGACATTTTAATAATAGCCATGCTGACTGGTGTGAGATGGCATCTCATTGTGGTTCTCATGTGCATTTCTTTGATGATTAGTGATGGGCATTTTTCGTGTGTGTATACACTGCCTGCAGTCTTGTTGCTGTTATTTCAACCATGAATGGTCAATGTAATTTTGACTGCCCATCGGGGCGCTTTGTGAGTCTGGATTCTAAATGCAATGTGAGGCGTCTGTAACGTGGAGGTAAATAGGAACTGGAAGAATCAATCAGTAAATGGTGACAAGATCCTACAAAAGACCCTTCACCCTACGCCATTGTGTTACAGAAGGATAAATGAAATTGCCTTTTCTAGCTAGATAAGGTCAAATGAAGGAGATATATAGCCAAAAAGTTCTCCTGAAAGGCTGCTAGTGATAATTAGTTTCCACTAATTTATGTCAAAAAGTACCATGAGAGAAATTCATGGTTGCCGTGAAGACAGTAAAAGACAATAGAAATATTTGGTTTTTGTATCATCCCACCATCTCATTCCCCTTTTTCTCTAGCCTTTCCATTCCTTCTTCCTCTCCCATTCACTTTAAGAGTCATTTAGAATGCAGACTGCCTTTTCCCAAATACATGCTTTCAAGGTCTAGGTTTCTTCTAGGGCACTAATACAGCGTGAGAAGAATCAATTTGCAGTTCACAGATCTGGGCTCCCATCTTGACTTTGCCCATTTTATAGCTATTTCGTCTTGGAAAAGACACTGAAATTCTTGACTCTCAATGTCCTTATACGCCATGTAACTGTGATGATGATCATGATAGGCACCTTCACTCATGGCATCATTTCTGTGTTTCTCGGAGAAACGATGCACATGGAAATGCTTCTAAGTAATTAACATTGCTACTATTAATATTATCCTTCTATTAATATAATTTCTTCTTTGGACCTTGAATTTCTTTGCATCCCATGATTTCAAGGGCTCTTCCTGTGCCGTACAGAGATAAGTTATGTCATCAACTTTGCTGAACCGAGCACCACAAGTTCAAATGGGTCCTGGAATCTCTAGGTGTCTTTTGTAGTGAACAGATCCAGAAAAAAGCAGTTGTCTCTCAGCCACCAATTTGCCTCCACACTGAATCCCTTACCCTGGTCACTCATCTTGTTAGGAAATCCAGAAAACCCACCTTCGTTTCGCATGGCTTTCCTCCTCTGTCACCTCCAGCTAAGCAATCACTCCTTCACCTCTTGGATGTCTTTTGGCTTCAACCCCTCTTCCACGCTTGCTGTGTCCACTCTAGGGGCCTCTTAGTAGTCTTGCCATGTGTTTTGTTTTAATCCCTGGTAGCTGTTTGTCTGTCCTCACTCTCCATTTTCCAATTTATCTTCTACAATAAATCCGAAATGTGGTTTCCAAAAATGTAGATATAGGTATAAAATAAAATCAATATGTGATCGTTATTTTAAACATGATATACTACAGGCAAATACAGAGCAAAAAGTGAAGATCTTGAAATGCTTTAATCTCAAGGTAATCAGTGATTGTAATTGTGGGTACCTATTTTTAAGACTTGTGTCTCTGTGTTTGTAAACACAAAAACCCAATTCTTTTCCTTTATCATCTTCCATTTTTCCTCTTCCTTCTCCTCCTCCTTATTCTTCTTCTTAACAGTGTCTTTAAATTTTAGATGATGTTCCACACATTTACAGATTGCTTTGCCACTTTACAGTATATTGCATATATTCCCAGATGCACTTTGTTAATTGTAACGGCTACTTAGTATTTCTTTCCATCAGCTTACTCCCTGTTCGGACCATGCCTAGTCTTTGAAATCACAGACAATCATTCCATGGCTATCTTCATATTCACACCAATGGCAATTATTTCCACAGGACTAAGTCTTTGAATTAGAATTATGGTAATGTTGTTGCACATTTGAAATATTGATACTTATTGCCCAAACACATACCACATGGTAAAATAGAGCTCACAAAATTTCCTGCCACAGGGTACACACACACAGCGTTGATTGCAAAGTTAAAATCAGAGAATGTTATTCTTCTGCATGATATCCTTCGATACTTCTCCATGGTCCTTCACACAGCACCCCCATCTTTCATGACAGGTCACCAGACTACCACAGCAGTCTCATTTCTAGGCATGTATCTTTTCATTCCAATTCTGCCGTTATACTGGGCTACTCTGGGACCTCGAATCATGGCGCTGCCCCTGGACACTTCCCTTTTCAGACACCATGAGCAACTACAGGGTGGCAGGTGAACACAGGGTACTAGTGAGGTACCATTCATCATTGGAGGAGTGGACACGGGGTGCTACTGAGGCACCATTCGTTATTGGAGGAGTGGACATGAGGTACTAGTGAGGCACCATTCATCATTGGAGGAGTGAACATGGGGTACTACTGAGACACCATTCATCATCAGAGGAGTGGACACAGGGTACTACTGAGGCACGATTCATCATTGGAGGAGTGAACACGGGGTGCTAGTGAGGCAGAATTCATCATTGGAGGAGTGGACACGGAGTACTACTGAGGCACCATTCATCATTGGAGGAGTGGACATGGGGTGCT
>NW_012114766.1:3451472-3466523 GCF_000951035.1 Colobus angolensis palliatus | reverse complement strand
CTACTGAGGCACCATTCATCATTGGAGGAGTGGACACAGGGTGCTATCAAGGCACCATTTATCATTGGAGTAATAGCACATATTCTACAATGTTCTTGCAAACCAACAAACTATTTAGGCAGTTGGCCGTATAATTTATTATCTGATCCAAATGCTGAACCAATGGCATTATTACCCTTAAGTTACTTTTGAAGTAAAGGGTGATAATGCTATAAATAATCAACCTAGAAACAACCAAAGACTGTATCTGTCCCAGGTAAACCAAAACCTGTGTCACCTACTAGGGGGACTAAGAGGAAAGTATCCACAGGTAGAGGAAGCTGTGATGTGCTTTGCTGTGGAGAGAATTGTAAAATGATTATCTCCGTGATCCAAGCATTTCCACAGAAGGCAGGAGATAGGGCCTCGAGGCAGAGGAAAGAAAGCCCCAAGCAGTGAGAGGCTGTTGGGGCCAATTCAGGACTTGCTCGCCTCTAAAAGGAAACTTTTTGTTTCTTAATGGCACACAATGAGACATGTTGTTTAAATTATCTTTTGGAGGAAGCCTATGTCTAAAACCTCCTTGAATTTCCAGTCTTGTGCACGGTGTTTGGCAAATAGTGGAGACCCATAAATGGTCATGAATAAATGATGGTAATAATGGCCAAGCTTGGAATGTCTTACCACACCAGAGAGGGAGAGACGGTCTGCCAGAATTAAAGGCCTTTTGTTACAAATATGTACAGCTATCTCCAAGCCATGAATCCCGCAAATCTACTTATTATTTGGGTCCTAAAAATAGTCAAATATATTGTACTAATACATATGCAGGGAAACAAAACATTATTTTCATAGAAATGTGTTCTGAATGTAACACACAAAATATGTTTGTCACAGTGAAACTCAGTCGTCGGTAATATTTGGCATGTGGTTGGCCGCCGTATTGTGTTCCATTGCACTAGCCATTCGGTGTTTTCGACGGTGCTGTTACCCTGCAGTTTGCACCAATGTGCAGATTACAAAGAGGATACTGCAAAGGACTGGGTGCTGGGTTCTGCCTGACTTAGCAGTTCTCTAAGTGAGGCTTTACGTGCGTATTTGAAAACTGCATTTATGACCTGCTAATTGTTTTTGTGGCTCTCCTGTGAAGTGTGAAGAGTGCTAAGATCTGTCCATGGGGGTAAGCCCTGTGGCAGTGAAGGGAGAGGGGTGTCCACCAAGGTCGGCTCTTTTGGCATTCTTTCTATGATCAGAGGCTGAGCAGCTAGGCTTGACATCTAATAAAGCTTTGAGAGAGGAGAAGTTAAATGTTAAGTCACACCTTTCATTTAAAGGTGCTTGCAGTAGAGAGATACAATTACCATTATCCTCGTTAACAGGTGGCACAGGTAGCACCCACTACTGTGGGTTATTATTTTGTGCCAACCCTAAATAATACAGTGATATTGAACTTTTCCCCTTCTGAAAGAGAGGAAAGGGAGGAGGGGAGAGATAGAGAGAGAGAGAGAAAGAGAGAGAGAGAGAGAGAGAGAGAGAGAGAGAGAGAATGTGTGTATGAAAAAGAAGTTTGTGTTTTGTTTGATAATTTTGGCTTAAGGACCGAACAAATTATCACAACCCCCAGGATCACTCCTAACTTTTACCATAACAAACAAAAGTCTTCATAATTAAGTGTTACGTGTTTATAAAATCCACTTAGGAAATTGATGATGCTGAGTAGATCCTCTGTTTTGTGCTACTGGGTTTTGTGAGGAGTCTTATGTTAGTAAGTGGAATATGGGATAATACATATTTAAGAATATCTAGAGTGAAAAAAGTTAATGTCAAATTCCTCTATATTCTATTTGTTCTGTCCTTGCATGGGATTTAAATCACCAATTTTAATATTCTGTCATTTAAAATCGGGAGAACAAGATCTATTCAAATATTTGCTTTATGGGAGCTGTTTTAATATCACATTTGACTGACTTCTAGAACCCTAAGCAGTACGATGAAAATGCTCCACTATGCATATTTCATAGAAAAACATTTGGTACTGAAGATTTTGTCTATAAACATACATCTATCTACCTATCTATCTAAAATTATAGATACAGAATTAAATGAATGGGAAATGAACAGAAAACTCAAATTATGATAGGCACATATTTTATTTTATGCACCCTCACATTTAAATTAAAAGTTATCAGATGCAAGTGTACATGTACCTCCGTATTTACTTTAAATTTATACGTAAAATAAGTTTGTCCTGTCGAATTAAAGAAAATGAAATAAAGTTATACAAAAGTTTCAGTGAAACAAGTGTGTATATTCATCCAGTTGTGAAATTTTTGAAAATGGGGCTCACTGCATGGACTTTAAACCTGTTGATATCCCACTGCACCTCCACCTTCTGACCTGCCAGGGCCACCTGCCCCGACCAGCCCTCATCAGGAAGAGCAGGTGGGATGATTTGGCTAAATCCTTACAGCGTTCAGACTGTGGTCATCAATGACCACACCAGAAATACCCTGATGGTGTCCCAAGAACAGAATGAAACCTCTATGAGCCTCCGTACTGCTCACGAAAGCTCCCATCCATCTTTCCCTCCACCTCCCAGACACGTTTCTCCCTGTTCTGCTTGTTTTCTGGCCTAGGTTTTCCTCATAATTTAATAACGCCTGCCAGAGTTTGCCTGTCAAGGGTCCTACCACTGCACCTGCCAAGGGCTCTCCAGGCTCCTTAGCCTTCCCTGGCGGTGGACTCCTCACACAGTCTTCTTCCTTTCCTCCTCAGCCTGTGTGGTGTTTCCTGCTTCTGAGAAGAGCCCAGGTGTCTGGGTTTCTCTTTAACACTCCTGACCCACTTGCCCTGTCTACCTGCTTGCCAGGTTACTGTTGAGTTCCACTGATGCCGTCACCCCTGCAGGGGGCTCCCTGCCTGCTGGCTGTTGGCACAGCACTCTTGGCCTGCCCGGATCCAGCTCGCTTGACACCCTGTTGAAATCTCTTCTGCTCACTTTGTAGATTTACTCCCTCCCCCTCTCTGACTTTCTGTGGAAGTTCTGAAGCTCTCAACATTCTGATTAACAAAGCTAGGCTAAGAAAAAAACTCTCAAGCTCAAGAAAACTAAGGTGCTGCTGTTCATGGGCTGTTTCTCCCACTGGCTCAGATCATCTTTGGCCTGGCCACACTGTGCCTTGTTAGGGGCGCCGTAGCTTCTTCATGGTTTCCAACAGAGCAGGAGCTGGGGGTACCAATTATCTCAGTTCCACACTTCTGTGGCCTTGCTTCCCTTCCACCCTCCCTTCCCCTCAATGTGGGGTGTCTGTGACCTTGTTCTCTGCTCCCTCAGCTCCAGGCTTTCCCCAGACCCCAGGACAGGGGCTTCCTCGTCTTCCTCCTCAATCCCAACTTCGTTCACAGCCCTCACCAGCCAGCATGTCTTCCGTAGTTGTTTCTCACTCTTCTGACTTCATGTTGAACTAGGCTGGATCCCGTTTAAGATATTTCCTACCATTTCCAAATGTGTTTTCTCATCAGCTTGTCTTTTCACTGTTCTTATAAAGAAAAATAAAATATTTTTTACCTTAAGTGGCTAGGGCCATAAAAATTTCTTCTTGTCTACCTTCTTTTTGTATATTTTTCACAGGTATAAAAAGCATGAGCTTAGACATGCATTAAATACAGTCATGAAGAACGTATAATGTAAGCTATGAGCACACACATCCACATCCCATCTTTCAAGACTATAATGTTTAATTTTTTTGAAAAATAAAATCAATCCTAGAGAAAGCAAATTTCACCCATAATTCCATCACCTAATGTACAAATTAAATTCTACTTTGTCCCATTACATAGAAGTCTGCTTTTACATGACCATTTAAATATAACTATTGTCGATATGCATGTGTATGTGTGTGGCATATGTGTGTTTTTAATCCTTTCCAAGAGCGACACAAATATCATAAATATATTCTGTGAAACTGTTTGCCTATTTTTCACTTAATAAAACATAAACATCTCTCTAGATCTATTAATTTATATGTCTACTTCACCTCTTTTAATGTCTTCAGAACATTTGTAACTATGGACATACTAAAATTGGTTTGCCTATCCCAAGTTAACAAACAGTCAAGTTGTTTTCAAGATTTTGCTATCATTAGCAATGCTGTGAGGGCCATCATAATTATGGTTAATGTTCTGATACGGTTAGAGCTGTAATTGTTGGATATTCCAAGTCTGTGGCACAGCAGCAATCCTGCTTTTGCAGTATGGTTGATTTGAGGCAGCTCTCTTATGAATATCTCTTTCAAATTTTTCTCATAATAGGGAAGAAACTGAGGAACTGAATAGATATAGGATTAGATCATGAATCAGTCAGCCTGTCACACACTGTCTGTTTCACGAAACAATTTATCTAAAAAAGGCAGTTGATGACCTCTCAAATTATTATAAAAATTCCTGAAATTGGCTCGCATATCTCCATTCACCAAGCGTGTGCTGATGGTGTGCCTGGAGGTCTGAACTACGGCTACATTAGTGAAAGCCTACCTTATGTATCTTCTCATAAATCCATAAAGTAATATCACACTGCATTTAGCACAGCCTGAAACTGATGAAAGATATTCAGAGTAGGCCTTTTCTTTTTTTCTTGTCCACAATTTCTTTTTTAGTTGGTTGGTCGATTGGTTTTAAGAATAATATTTTATTGCTTGAATATATTCAACTCTTCATTATTCTTCTGCAAAATTACCAATAATTGACAGACAGTAAGTGACAGGTCTAACTATGTGGTGGACTACTTCTGAAATACAAATCCTCTTCTGTGTTTTCTCGAAAATTATACCAGATTTCCTATCTCCATTAATTCTCAAGAAAGTGGAATAATGTACTTTTGTATTAAGTAAGTAAATCTTTTATAACAATTTAAAAGAATATAAATTATAAAATTATAATTTTAAAATTAATGAAAATGCTTCTTATTCTTCTGTATTAAAAAGCAGAACTGTTGTTGTGTCAATAAAATTCATATAAACTAAAAGCATACTTTATGTAGATCATTTCATAGTCTAAAACTTCAGACCCAAATGGAGTATGTGAACAAACTATGTTGATGTAAATATTGTTGCAACAGAAAGGATCTCTGTAGAATATGCATTACATTTGAGTCCTCTTAATTCCTTAAAATGCCTTATATTTCCATAACCACAATGTACCCCACTTTGTGTTTATCTTGGCTAACCCAATTCAAAAAAGCTTTTGAGTCTCCTTAGGAATGTTTTCTGAGATATAAAGGCAGTTATCACAGGTCAGAGGACTCTTTATAACTGCCTAACAACAATACCTTTTAAAAATACACACATTTTAGGAACTATTTATTTTAGCATGTAATACTTAAAAAATGTCATAGAGATTTAGTTTTCTTTAATTTATAAATATGCAAAAATAAAGAGAATAAGCTGGCCTGATTTTTTCAAGCCATGTGGATGATGCATATTTAGATTAATTTTCAAGCTTTCTGTGTCGATACAATTTTTTGTAATTCCTTCAACCCTTTCTTCTAAATCAGAATGTTGTCTTTTCCACAGATAGTACTCTCTTTGTGCGGAAAATCTCATCTCTTTCTCTTAGAGGTTAGGATGAATTCAAAGTGCCTCCATGTAAAGGAGAATTTTTTTCCCTCTCATCGTTCCAAGAATTTTACCATTTGTTGTCACAATACAGAACACGTGTCTGCAAAATCTCTATTTTTTAAACATTTTCTACAAAACTTCTGGAGTTCCTATGTTTCTGCCACTGTGGGATCCCAATCAGTCCTCAGCTCCCACAGTGACAGCCTCATCTTTCAGTAGCTAAAGCCATGTCTGGGCTGACACAGGTACCACATGCCACACTCAGCGTGATCACATTACAGAAACAGTGGCAGCCTCATCTCTCAGTAGCTGAAGCCACGTCTGAGCTGACACAGGTACCACATGTCACACTCAGCGTGATCACATTACAGAGAACATTATATTATCGAAGCTTGTCATGGACTTTAGCATACAAGTGATATAACAGACTGCAATGACTCTTTATCATCAGTCATGTCTTTATTACATGTCATAAATATTTTTTATTTATGACATGTAATATTTAGTACATGTAATAAATATAAATAAATAGTAAAGATATGTGTTTAAAGCAAATGTTTAAAGATATATATGTATATATACACATACTATATATATATATATATATGTGTGTGTATCTTTACTAAAAGACAATTCTGAAAAGAGAGCTTTACCCATATAGAAGCAGTGGTTAGGGACATAAAGGGTCTTATTAAACAGTTACAATAAAAGTTATATATTTGGTAAAATATGTTCTTTTTTCCTTAGTTCTCAGTGTGCAGATTAGTTAATTTCAGTTTCCTACAACCTAAAGCACTTACACCGTGCATCTACTCTTAGGCTTCAAACCAATGACTCACAAATTCTAAAGTGTATGTTGGCTTTCAAAACATTCACTCATTGATTGAAATTTTGAAATGTTTCAAGAATAGAGTTTGAATATGATAGTGCTATAATACAGAAAAAAATGCCACAAGATATTAGTTAATACTTCTCGATAAATTCACATGCTTTAGAAACTTTAAGTAATTATGTTCATGATCTCACTGAATCTTTGAACGCCCTATGCCAATGGCTACATTCGTGTTTCTTTTTTAAAGATAAGAAAACTGAATCACAAAGAGGTCAAGTCTATCCTCTTAACTGCTGCCCTGTCCTGCCATCAGCTCTCACAGCATGGTGAGAGTGGCAAATACAATTAGATTTAGGCTGATCCAGACTAATGCATAACTGGAGAGTTTTCAGAAAGGGATCTGACTGTGTTCATTTCAAGTTAAGAAGTGGTTAGTCGTCTGATGAGAGGAAAGCAGAGACACATTTGCATGATGCCATACTCCTGTTTTCAAGTGGAAGCAGAGATTGGCAACATATGAATGCATATTGCATACACCCTATTTACCCATATATTTACTCTTCCGTCCAGCAAGTATTCACAATATGCCTATCTGTGAATATAACCAGGAAGGTTATAGGAACATGTGGTGCAAGCCTAGTTGGCCATGAAGCTTCTTTTCAAGGAGGTGCGAAGTGGAAAATAGGCAAGCAAATAGCAAGATTTCAGGTGTCATAGCAGCTAAGGAAAGCAAACCAGTAAATAAGGAAACAGCACTGAGCGAAGGGGTGGAGACTGATGAGGTCAGAGAAAGGAACTTAGGGATGACGCACCCACAAGGTAAGTGTTTGAGATGCTGGATGTGCTCATTACCCTGATCTAATCACTATACCTTATATGTATAGAAACATCACTGTGCACCCCTTCAATATGCAAGCCACTATGTGTCAATTAAAAAACTTCTAAAAGATTATGTTGAGGGCTGTCTGCTGAGCCATGCCTTAGAGGTTGTGAAGATGGGGAAGGGGGAAGATTGGTCCAGGTGGAGTCAAGGCCCTGGAGTAGGAATGAGTTTGCTGTGTCCAAGAAACACCAAAAAGGCAGGAATTATTGGAGAAAATGGGAGAGGGCAGCAATGGTGGCCTGGTGATAAGCGGTGAGACATAGGATGTCTTCTAAAGGAAGAGACATTAGAATACCTGCTGATGGGCTGAATACGGGAGAATCGGAATCAAAAGGTGAAGCCTGGCTCCTAGATTTTGGGACTGCATACATGGGTGATCCCAATGGGACTCTTTTTGATCGGCTGTGTGCTTTGCTTTCTTCTTTCTCGCCTTTTACTTAGAACAATTTTCAATCTGAAACAAGAAAAATCAGAGTTAAATGTAAGAAAGTGAGCATTAAAACATTAGCAACACATATATTAACTCTTTATGTCTAGATCCAAGATATCTAATTATTTCCATTGCCTGATTTTTTGTTCAGGAAATCTACTTGTTGACTTATTGATTTATTCAAACTACATTTGTTACACTTGGACCATATCTTAGTCCACTGTCTGTTGCTTGTAACAGAATACCCGAAATTGGGTGGTTTATAGAGAAAGGGAATGTATTACTTACAGTTATGGAGGCTGAAAAGCTCAGAGTCAGGAGACTGTATCTGGGGATGGCCTTCTTGCTGGTGGGGACTTTCTGTAGAGGCCCAAGGCAGCACAGGGCATCCGGTGGTGAAGGGGACTAGCTAGATTTCTCCTAGATTTCTCCCATCATGTTAGCTGAGATTTCTCCTTCTGTTTTTAAAAAGCCTCACTCTCACAATAATCCAGTAATTCATTAACAAATTAATGCATTAATCCATTCATCCATGAGTGAATTTATCCATCCAAGAAACGAGAGCCCTCATGACCCAACCTATTCTTAATGGTCCCTCTCTCAATGCTGCCCCATCAGGAACTGAGTTTCCACGTGAGCCTCAAAGGCCATAAACATTCAAACCATAGCCTCCCATCTCTGGGCCAGTGTAGAATAAGGCCTAGATCTGCCCATCTGAGACCACTTGGCCTAGAACAGGAACTGGCGAGCTTCTCTGTAAAGGTCAAGATAATAAATGGTTTAGGTTTTGCAGGACACACAGTCACTGGCACGCTTCCCTTTTGTGGTCTCCACAACCCTTTCAGAACATAGAAACCATTCTTATGAGGCCTTACCAAGAAAGCAGGCACAGATTGGATGTGGACCATGAGCTGCAGTTTGCAGACACCCAAAGTAGAAGCAAAGCAAATGCCGAAGCGGGCGTCTGCATGGCAATATGTGGCTCTGTGGTGGAGGCTTCAGCAGAGGGAAGTGGGGCTGATGTCAGGGATGGCTTTGGGGAGTAGGTCTTCCTCGAAACAGAGGGTAGAAGGTGAGGAAACCCAGGTGTATGGGGAGGGGTATCTGCAAGAGCAGAGACAAGACAGGATAGGCACAGGAACACACGAGAACCTAGTGTGTGTGACCACTAGGGTGAGAAGGGGAGAAGGTGGACTCGGGGTGGGGAGTGGGACCCAGTCCAGGGAGCACCCTGCCTGCCCTCCTAGCAAGGGTGGCTTTGCTCCGAAAGGGCTTAGAAAACTGAGAAGATGGTTAAGTAGGAAAACAACTTGGCCAGGCTTGCTCTTGAGAAACAACCCAAATTCCCATCAATCAAAGAGTGGAAAAAGAAACCGTGGTGTGTGTGTGTGTGTGTGTGTGTGTGTGTGTGTGTGTGTATGTATGATGGAATACTACTCGGCCATAAAAAGGAATGAATTAATGGCATTCATGGCAACCTGGATGAGACTGGAGACTATTATTCTAAGTGAAGTAACTCAGGAATGGAAAACCAAACATTGTGTGTTCTCACTCATAAGCAGGAGCTAAGCTATGAGGGTGCAAAGGCATAAGAATGGCACAATACACCTTGGGGACTCAGGCAGAAAGGGTGGGAAGGAGTTGAGGGATAGAAGACTACAAACTGCATGAAGGGTATACTGCTTGGGTGATGGGTGCACCAAAATCTCACAAACCACCACTAAAGAACTCACTTATGTAATCAAATAACACCTGTTCCCCAATTACCTATGGAAAAAAAAAAAAAAACTTAAATCAGCATTTTAAAATAGATAAGGGCTACAGGGAGTGAGGAAGAGCAGAGCTGGGCCCTGAGATGTTTCCATCAGCCCGTGTGGCTTGAGGAACGTGAAGGAATCCTGGGTTTGTAGGAACTCCGCATAACATTCTTTCATGTACCGACACAGTCTTACGGCAATAATCATCAGTGCTCTTTTGAGCACAGAATATTTTCTTTGTGGACCTATTTATTTTAGCCAAAATACTGTCCTACTTTCAGGGGATGGTTACCCCTCTCCAGGAAGGTTATAAACTCCTTTCCTTTCTTTTGGTTATCTTTTCTTTACCATATCCAAATAGGTTGAAGTTCTATCACAAATTTCTACTTTATGACACCAAGATATGGCATGGTGCATCCAGTATTTTTAAGAGTCCTTTTTGTTCTTAAAATGACATTTTAAAAAATGACCTAGCAAAATTTCATTTAAAAAAACTTTATTTGCATGTCTTTAGTCATTTTCTTTTCTTTTCATAAATCTTAAAGAACAACAAGAAAAACACAATACTTTTCTATTAGATAACTAGCTCAAGCCAAAATAAGATCTGTTATTTTTCATATAGGTAGGCTCAGTAGATTTAACTACAAAGAAAGGTTGTACATATATTTAATATTACTTACAAACCCACCTTATTGACAATACCAAATAGTAAAGTTACTATGTAAATAGTAAAGCAATGTAAATAAAAATAAAGTCTAAAACACAATTTTGTATGAGACTTTGGAAAAATATTTTCTTATTTGAGTGACGTGATCAAGTATAAATATGTGCTCAGAAGTTGGAAAATATCACCGACAATTGTTGACCTATTGATCTCTTTATACATCTGTATATGCATAAGAGGTAGTATTTTAAAAACTGAATCCATTTTACCTCTTCAGTGTGGAAACTAAACGGTTCTGATATTTATTTTTTGACCATACAAATTTTACATTTTCACTTAGAAACTGAGATAAGCACACCTTCATTCCAATTTCTCCTCAAGTGCGAGTTTCTGTCTTTTTTCTTGGTGCTCGTAACACAAGAAGAGGCTTGCTCACATATTTAAGGCCAAAATCAAAGCCATGTGGCCCTGTTTTCTTGTGTAAGGCAAGGTATTCATCTTTGCCAAGCCCAGTGTGAATAGCAGCACGAGGGTTGGCCAGCCTGCAGCCCACATTATTGGTCCTGCTGTCAAAGTCAGGTCTCTGGCTAAACAGCATATTCAGTGAAGGGGCCCTGACCAGCCCCGCATCTGTGGACAGGAGAGGAGACGCTGTTCAGTTTTGCTCTTCCCTTCCTCAGGAGGTTTTCAAAACACCTCAAGACCTCTGATATCCTCCCTCCCTCTAAACCCAGCAGCAGTGGAAACATTTTCAGTTTCCCTTGCAACATCATCTTTCCAACATTTCACCTTCAGTTTCATTTCAGTAATAACATCACTGGACATAAATGATGTTCTTCAGGGAGCTGCAGAATCCTGTTCAAAAAGTTCATGTGATGAAACACAACTGTGCAGGCTGGTTTCTGCAGCTCATTTTCATCTTCAGTAATTCCTATATTGACTGAAGATTTCTTCAGTGCTTCATATAATCTTTACCCATTCTTGAGTAAATTTGTTTTTGTTTTATAATGTTAATCATTTTTGCAATATTGTGCAAAACTTTTGACAATAGCTCCGTACTGTGAGAACAATGTGAAAGCATCAGGATTTTTTTTTTTTTTTTTTTTTTTTTGACGGAGTCCTGCTCTGTTGCCAAAGCTGGAATGCAGTGGCAGGATCTTGGCTTACCACAACCTCCGACTCCCTGGTTCAAGCGATTCTCCTGCCTCAACCTCCCAAGTAACTGGGATTATAGGCACCTGCCACCACACCCAGCTAATTTTTGTATTTTTAGTAGAGACGGAGTTTCATCATGTTTGCCAAAACAGTCTCGATCACCTGACCTCTTGATCCCCCCATGTTGGCCTCCGAAAGTGCTGGGATTTGTTTTTGTTAACAACAGAGGAAAAACGCACGTGGGTGGCCAGCCATTGAGGGTGCGATCTGCATAGGCGCTTGCACAGTTTCTCTAAGATGAAGTGGATTTTTTTCCAGATATGCTGACAAACTGTTGAATACGTGATGGCCTTTGCTTAATTGAGACACCTATGCACAGCAAAACATATTTTCTTGAATTTTACTGCTATTTACATTTGTTAGCAAGGGCTGTTAAATGTCAACTTGATGGAGAAGCTGCATTTTGGTTTCTTACAGAAATCTTGCCCAGTATCATGTGACATCATCAATATGTTGATTAATTATTTGGTTTAGGAGCAAAACCCTTCCAGTTTCTCTCAGTGCACTGTGTCGTAGCATTTCCCACTATGCATTCACTGTAATTTTATTGCTGCATCACTAAGTTTGCACCAACTGCTTGACTTTGCTTTTTGTGGCCAATAAATTCTGCCACTAAATAACTTGCTTCCTGAGCCTTCTCACAGAATGTGACTTTTTTTGTATTTTTAACAAAAGCTTAACTGTATTTGAGATTCCAGTAGTGCTTTAAAATAATCAGCACCATTACTTGTCACATGGCTGTGATTTGCAGTTAAGCGTCCTCAGTTTTGCCAAAGGCAGCGTCTGTAATTTGTCTACTGCTGACGATGCACCTGCATTGCTCAACCTGGGTTACGGCAGTGGAAAGCCCATGATAAGGAGCCTTCATTGTAAAGACGGGATTCATTTGTATTCTGCCTCGCATTAGAGCCGTGAAATGATACAGAACCATGTGATTCTTTATCACTCACCTCCTCAAAATTGTCTGTAGACCTAGGCCTGGAAAATGTATCTTCTATTTCTCACCTGCTTTTCAGAAATGGCCACCTTGGACCATCAGACATCACATTGGCTGTTTATGTTTTCCAGCTGTTTTGGAGAAGAATATGTTAAGTATTGGAATAAAGCTGCCAGTTTATTTAGTACTATAGAGAATTCTAGGGACAAAAGCAACTTTGAAAATCATTACGACCATGTCCTTCTTTAAGTCAAAAAAGTTCATAGACACAAACATACATATATACACATATACATAGGCAGACAGATGGATACAATATTTTACCTCCTGCTCTTTGCTAAGTGTAGGGTCCTTTACTATGATAGATTGCAAGTAATGAGAGAGAAAGAGAGAGATGATCTACTTTGATACCTGTCCTAGGTTTTATGCTTTGTTAAGGTCACAGAAATGTTTATATTCAGGAAATAGCATATTTTGAAATTAACATTATACTATCCTGATACATTTCCCTGAGAGAAATTTAATAAAAGGAACAAAAATAAAAGGATCAAGTTGACCCATGAGAAAGAAGAAATCTAAGATGTTTAAAATACTTTCAGATTAAACATTAAGTTGGTATTAATTCATAGAAATACCCATATCGACATTTTACTTACTAAAGCTGTAAGGTATCTTGGACTAGCATGTGTCTGGTCATCTCCTGTTTGTCATCATATCTTTTCTCATTAGAGAAAAGCAAACAACATTTCTAAAAGTTGGCTCCATTCCCTGTCTCCAACCTGCATCCTGGTCTCCCTGAGCCCCGTCTAGTCAAGCTTCTGTGGCTCCTGCCCACCGAATAGCTTCAGGCAAGTTAGCAGTGGTGGCCAAGCTGTCAGATTGGATGGTCCATTCCCAGGACGCCTGCCTTTGTTACCGGAAAGGGGTCCCAATCCAGACGCCAAGAGAGTGTTCTTAAATCTTGTGCAAGAACGAATTCAGGGCGAGTCTACAGTGCAAAAGCAAAGGCAAGTTTATTAAGAAAGTAAAGTGTGAGGCTGAGCACAGTGACTCACGCCTGTAATCCCAGCACTATGGGAGGCTGAGGCGAGCGGATCACGAGGTCAGGAGATCAAGACCACCTTGGTTAACATGGTGAAACCCCATCTCTACTAAAAATACAAAAAATTAGCTGAAATCCATTATACTTATATTTAATTATTTTTTTGCTGCCCTACTCCACGTTCATCAGCAAACTCATACACTCTGTTCATTTTCCATCATGTTGGGGGTCCAACCATCCTCCTATTTCCACAATAATTGCCAGTCTCAGCAAGCATCACAGCTTGCCTGGATTATTGCAAATCTCTCCTAACTCATGTCCACCCTTCTGCACTTGCCCCTGTTCATTCTGTTCTCAACACAGAAACAAACTGATTATTTTCAAAAGTCAGTTTATATCTCTATTTTGCTCAGAATCCTCCAGTGGCTTTTCACCTCACTCCCTAAAAACATAAATTGTCCTAATGATGTTCTCCAATGTCCTCTGTAAACCATGCCTCACCTCTCTTCTACCTCACGTCCTAGGCTTCTCCCACCTCGCTTACTGCTAAGACATAGCAGTTTCTCAAAAGCATCAAGCATGCCTCGGTCTCAGGGTCTTGGCTTTTGTCCTCTGTCTGGAATAATCCTTCAGGATGCACAGATCTGCTCATGATGCATGAAGCAGGTTCCCTGTGCACTGGTTACCAACTTGTCTGCGCCCAGTGAGACAGATCACACCCACAAACAGCAAGTGCCATGAAGTGGGTTTTTTACTCACAGATAGGCAGCCGGGAGGAACAGGCGCCCCACATTCACTGCCAGCTGGTCCCCCAAGGCTCAGGAGAGCCGCCTGGGGAGGACGGTGTCTCCACCGCATGAGCCCCACTCGCACCGTAGCTGAGGGACACGGGAAAGCGGCTCTCCCTGGTCTTTGTACCCCAAAGGTTATGGATCTCGCTTAGCTAAAGCATCAAAGGATATCCTGTCCTGGGAAAGACTGGAAGGGAGCCCAAGCTCTTCCATTCAGCTCCGTCTTACCTCAACCTACAGCATTCCCAGCACATTCTTCAGTTATTCTGGAGACATTTGAGCGAGAATAGGGGGAGAAACGGATCTGAACTGTCCTATGTTACCTCCTATGGATCTCCATGCAGCACAGCATTCAAGGAGGCTATGCCTGCTCACAGCAAGGACAGTCCCTCATGTTCTATACCCACATTCCGTGTTCCTTCCCAGTCCCTGCCACCACCTGAGGCAGGAGGGAGTCACTGATTTATTGCCTTTTTTCCTGCCTGAGAAAGAAAGCAAGGTCGGACACTGTCAGTTTCATTCCCTAACCTACATCCAATCATAGTACGGTATCGGGAACAGGGTAGGTGCTAAAATATATTTGTAAAATAAAATAACAATTATTACCTATCTTCAGAATTGTGGGCACAGGTGACATAAAACAATAAAGAATTTATGACAGTATGTCACAAATATTCATTGATTAATAAGAGGTAAGTATCAATATTAAGGTCAAGGAAGACTCTTAGTTTTGAAGTATTTTATAATAATATAATTTTAAGGGGATTTCCGTAGGAAATAAAAGAGTCCGTGTAGAATTTTTTAAAGACTATAGAGCAAAGTAAAATAAATAATATGGGTGCATATAGGTGGAAGTAGATAATTAACAAATATTTTTCTTTTCCTTTTTTTTTTTTTTTTTTTTTT
>NW_012114766.1:3422266-3451031 GCF_000951035.1 Colobus angolensis palliatus | reverse complement strand
GTGTCCAAATAAATTAGTTTGATTAATTTGATTAGTGAAGAGCATCTACCTATAAAAATCATGACCCATTTGTAGAGTATTTCTTTTATTTTTATTTTATTTTTTATTATATACATTTATTCTTATTTTTTCTCATTTTTTTAAATTTTAATTTTAAGTTTCAGAATACATGTGCAGAAGGTGCAGATTTGTCATATAGGTAAACATGTGCCCTGGTGGTTTGCTGCACCTATCAACTCGTCACCTAGGTATGAAGCCCCATACGTATTAGCTATTTATCCTGATACTCTCCATCCCCTGCCCCCCTCAACAGGCCCCAGTGTGTGTTGTTCCCTTCCCTGTGTCCTTGTGTTCTCTTTGTTCAGTTCCCATTTATAAGTGAGAACATGCAGTATTTGGTTTTCTGTTCCTGCATTAGTTTGCTGGGGATAATGGATTCCAGTTTCATCCATGTTCCTGCAAAGGACATGATCTCATTCCTTTTTATGGCTGCATAGTATTCCATGGTGTATCTCTACCCCATTTTCTTTATCCAGTTTGTCACTGATGGGCATTTGGGTTGATTCCATGTCTTTGCTATTATGAATAGTGCTGCAATGAACATACATGTGCATGTATCTTTATAATAGGGTGATTTATAATCCTTTGGGTATATACCCAGTAATGGGATTGCTGGGTCAAATGGTATTTCTGGTTGTAGATCTTTGAGGAATCACCACACTGTCTTCCACAATGGTTGAAGTAAGTTACATTGCCACCAACAGTGTAAATGAGTTTCTATTTCTTCTCAGCCTTGCCAGCATCTGTTGTTTCTTGACTTTTTAATAATTGCGATTTGACTGGCATGAAATGATCTCATTGTGGTTTTGATTTGCATTTCTCTACTAATCAGTGATATTGAGCTTTTTTTCATATGTTTGTTGACCACATGGATGTCTTCTTTTAAGAAGTGTCTGTTCATGTCTTTTGCTCACTTTTTAATGGGATTGTTTTTTTTCTTCTTGTAAATTTGTTTGAGCTCCTTGTAGATTCTGGATATTAGCCCTTTGTCAGATGGACAGATTGCAACAATTTTCTTCCATTCTGTAGGTTGTCTGTTCACTCAGATGATAGTTTCTTTTGTTGTGCAGAAGCTCTTTAGGTTACATAGATACCATTTGTCATTTTTTGCTTTTGTCGTAATTGCTTTTTACATTTTTGTCATGAGATCTTTGCCCATGACTATGTCCTGAATAGTGTTGCCTAGATTTTATTCTAGGGTTTTTATAGTTTTGGGTTTTACATTTAAATCTTTAATTCACCTTGAGCTGCACTTGATTTTAAAGGAGATGCTGTATAGGGCACTGTTGTGATACAAGATTTCCAGGTATTTCTTTGAAGAGTTGGCACCTATTTAACTCTCTTTGCCAAATGAGGAGGTTGTTTTGTATGTAAGTTGGATCAGGAGGTGCTTGTTAAAATTCAGTGTTTAATAAACCTAAAACATTAGAATAAGGCTTTTCTTTTTTCCCCCAAGACTAAACTGTCATTGTGCTACACTCAATTCAGCTTAATTTCCAAGTATGGTAACTGTGACTGTAAAAAACAAGTCTACAAGCAACTAGAATCACAGGGAAGCCTATTTATGAGCCAATCAGAGATTGCAGTGTGCTGCACACAGCAGCAGGCACCACAGAAGCAGCCCTATTTGACTGGAGATGCAAACATAAGCAGGCTTTAGAAGATTGTTTCTCAAACTAGCAACAATTTATGGGAAACAGAGAAGTTGTGGTCTATCCATGAAGCAATTGTGTCTAAATTAAAAGGGAAAGTATTTTCTAAGTTCGTTTGGTTGAACAAAATTATCCACCAGATTTTCCATGGTACCTTAACACGTCTTCCGTTTTTGTAGGCATTTTCTTTCTTGCCTTCTTTTATCATAAAGAAAGAGCTAGAGATTCTTATTTTCAATGTGCGATATGTTTTTAATTTTAAATGCTGTTATCCCACACTTGATTTGGTTCTTAGCATGTGACAAGGTTACCCAACGGTGAGAGATGGGGGAGAGAGCCTTGTTGGGATTTAGAGGAGCAGAGCTGTGTTTCACTTCAATTCTTGGCTAAGTGTTATAACTTCTGAATCACGCTTTTCCTTGCACGTGTAAAATGAAAACCTTTGTGGGCTTCATAATATAATGCACATGTGTAGCTGTGTTTTAGGCTCTAGAGATGCAGATTAGAACACACATAAATCCAACTTTCATCATGATTTATAATCTAATGGATGAAAGCATTAGCCTGGAAACAAATAATATGTATATATTTCTTATAGTAAAGGTGCTGCCCAGAAGACAAAACCAGGAGTGGAGAAAGAGCTGGGATTGGTGGGGCGGGAGGGGGCAGTAGGGGGAAGATAACCATTTAATCTAAATTAGCCCAGGAAAGAGTGACTGAAGGATTAATCATAAACATGAGGCAGCCTTGTGAAGATCCTTCCAGACATAAATAACAGCAAATGCAAGGGCCCTGAGGCCAGAACAGCTTGGTATGTGAGAGGGAAAGACAAGTGGTCCACGCTCTCCACAGGTGTAGGGAAAGGGATTGGGGCAAGATTGTAAGAGACATGACTCAGTGATGGAGGAGAGGCCATTTCTGGGTGTTTCCGGCTGTCCTAATGTGTTTGGATTTTATTTTCACTTCAATGAGATGCTGCTGCAGGATTTCTAGAAGGGAGATGCTTTGATGACATTGGGGCCTCACAAATGTTGCTCTGGCGGCTGCGTGCAGCATGGTGTGCAGGTGAAGCAAGAGTGGGAGCAGAGAACTATTAGGAACACTTAGGAAGACCACAGCACTCCAGGCGCGAGGAGACACTGCCTTTCACCCAGCTCGTAGTGCAAGTGGAGCAGTGTGGCTTCCCGAGTAGCATACATGTAGAGCTGTGCGACTGCTGATGAATCGCAGGTGCATGTGATGGAAAAGGGCAATCAAAGATGCAGGCTGTGCCCCGATGCTAAGGAGGACAAGGCCAGTCTGGCAACAGAAAGAGGAGAGCTGTATACCTTTGTTGGGTGCTGGGGAACAGGGCTCACTTGAGTGTGCACACAATCACAAGTGAGCCAGCTCAGGTGAGGCATCGCAGGTGAGGCGTCTCAGGTGTATCATCTTAGATGAGGCATCTCAGGTGTGGAAGCCCAGGTGAAGCGTCTCAGGTGAGGCATCGCAGGTGAGCCAGCTCAGGTGCACTGTTTCAGGTGAGGCGTCTCAGACAAGGCATCTCAGGTGTATCATCTTAGGTGAGGCATCGCAGGTGCGCCAGCCCAGGTGAAGCATCTCAGGTGCATCATCTCAGACGATGCATCTCAAGTGCACCGTTTTAGGTGAAGCATTGCAGGTGCACCAACCCAGGTGAGGCATCGCAGGTGAAGTGTCTCAGGTGTATCATCTTAGGTGAGGCATCTCAGGTGCGCCAGCCCAGGTGCAGCATCCCATGTGCATCATCCCAGGTGATGCGTCTCAGGTGTGTCATCTCAGATGCGACATCTCAAGTGCACCATTTTAGGTGAGGCATCGCAGGTGCACCAGCCCAGGTGAGGCATCCCATGTGCATCATCCCAGGTGACGCATCTCAGGTGTGTCAACTCAGATGAGACATCGCAAGTGCGCCATCCCAGGTGAAGCATCTCAGGTAAGGCATCTCAAGTGTATCATCTTAGGTGAGGCTTCGCAGGTGCACCAGCCCAGGTGAAGCATCCCATGTGCGCCATCTCAGGTGAAGCATCTCAGGTGTGCCATTGCCACTCAGTTCCAGCTGATGGAGCTATGTGGGAATGAAATGCAAGCTGTGGTTGAGCCATCATGTAATTTTTCAAGTAAAGAGGTAAATCTAGAAGTCCACGTGCAATCATGATTTTCAAGTGTTCATTTATAAACTTGAAATACTCTTTAAAAAATTCTGTTCATAGAATCGGGCCAGGGCCATTGGCCATCAGGTTCTGCACTAGCATAAAAGGGTTTAGCACAGTTTTGTAGGAAAGCCCTTTCTCTCACGAGGACATGATAAATGGAAGAATAAACCATACCCCGAGTGAATAAACAACTTTAATATTGAAGAAACACTCATTATTCTCTATCCAAGAAAAGTAAAAGGAACATCAACAATGAAATATGGGAGAGGAGGCTGCTGAATTAATTTACAAGTATTTATTGTATCTGTAACATTTGACCAAGTTTGTGCCAAGTGCTAATTGGTGAAGTCTTCTTGATTTATTGTCCTACATAAAGTAGTTAAAAACTTTTTATTCTTGATAATGTATGAAGTGATATATGATTTTTACAAATACAAAGCATTGCAAATGAATATGTAATTTGCCTGAAATAAATGATGCTACGTAAACGTCATTAAAGGAAACACAATTTCCATCATTACATTATCAGAATAATAGAGGTATCTAAAACACATATGCAAATATTAATGTTTGAAAGAAGGGTTGATAAGTAGGGGATTTGTCCAAACATTTATGAACCCATGTCTTAAATTCCTGAGGAGATAATTTTGTATATTTTATTATGTTACGATTAGCTAACATATTATGCATGGTCAATTTTTGGAATGCAGCGGGTCTAGTATTTGTTTTTATTACAGGGTACTTTATGATGTATAAAAAAGTACACTAAACAGCAATAAAAACTCATATAGGTGATAGGAGTATGAGTCATATAAGAAACAGTTTGGGGGCTGAGTGCAGTGGCTCACGCCTGTAATCCCAGCACTTTTGGAGGCCGAGGTGGGCAGATCACAAGGTCAGGAGATTGAGACCATCTTGGCCAACATGGTGAAACCCTGTCTCTATTAAAATACAAAAAATTAGCTGGACGTGGTGGCCCGCGCCTGTAGTCCCAGCTACTTGGGAGGCTGAGGCAGGGGAATTGCATGAAGCCGGGAGGCAGAGGTTGCAGTGAGCTGAGATAGCACCACTGCACTCCAGCCTGGCAACAGAGCAAGACTCCGTCTCAAAAAAAAAAAAAAAAAAAAAGAAAGAAAATGAAAAACAAAAGAGTTTGACCTATTGTTACACAACGCTGTATGTGAAAGCTCCCAATAAATACTGACTCTACTGAGGAGTAGGGCAATAGTACCCTAAATCCTTCTAAACTGGATTTAGTTTTCTCTACCTGGGATTCTTATCTGAGCCACGGAACACAGACTGTGGGACCGAACACCCAAGGATGGCACAAACCTAACAGCATTCCAGGTGCCGACGAGAGGAGTTAGTCCTTTACACACAGTGGACGCTTCTGGGTATTGGGGCTCCTGCCACCTGCAAGACTAGAGGAGGGAGGCTGCTCTGAGGGCAAACAGTGCCTGCGATTGCTCTGTGCCTACACTTCTGACCACTGCCACTAGATGGTAGTGACAGCTCACACTTCTGAATTACCGTTTCTGTTCACACTGATCATGATGGAGACAAGGACTACCACTTACGAAATTTCTACCAGGAGCCAGGCTCATCCTTCACATGGAGGCTAATCCTCAAAGACACCCTGGAGAGGAAAAAACATAATCCCCATTAACCAAAGAGGAAACCTGGCCCAACTTCACTCAGCCCACGGGCGAACCTGCTTTCTGACTCTAAGCCCATTCTTCCTCCACAGTTGCACATGGTAGAATTGATGGTCATGGAATTCCAACACCCTCGCTTAAGTGTTTCATTAATTGAAGCCCCAGGCTGCCATTTTAAATATGTTGTAATTAGTTTAAGTACAAGTTGCTGTCATACACACAAACTTAATAACTCAGCTCATTCAAAATTTATATCGATGCTTTGAGGCTTGAAAAGCAAACCTACAGTGCTCTGGGTACATCTGCCGAAAGCCACATGCTCTACTATGTAATGACACTTGAGGATCCGGATATCAGATTTTGGTATCCTAATAGCAATGATAATGTCTGTCAACTACCCGGGAGCATCTCTACTTGTGTATGGCCAGGACCTGTGACTCTGACAGGGCAGTCACCGGCTTGAGCAGGTTACTTTTTGTTGCAAGTTGCTGGTTGAGTCACTCCCTGGGTAGCCCTAGGTCACATAACTATAGCCGACTGGTGGGGGCTTCTCCTGCCAGCCTTGAAGCAGCGTCCACTGGGAGGGGGAATCTTAGCGGCCAGAATTCTACCTACAATAGGACCAGTGACCACACTTCATATACAAAAACTGGTGGGAGAGGAAACCACAGGGAATCCAGCCCTTGGGAATTTTCAAAGCATGTGGGAAGGCATGAACTGCCAAAGACTACACAATTGAAGGTTAAAATCAAATTTTTTTAGATGAATAAAAAAGCAGTCAGGGGTACAAGTGCAATCTTCTTACATGCATAGATTTTGTAGTGGTTAAGTCAGGGCTTTTAGGGTATCTGTTACCTGAATAAGGTACATTTTACCCATTAAGTTATTTCTCATTAAGTAATTTCTCATCCCTCTTCTTCCTACCCACCAGCCACCTTCCAAGTCTCCATGGTCTTTCTGGTCACTCTCTATGCCCATGTGTATACATATTTATCTCCCACTTGTAAGTGAGAACAGGGGGCTTTTGCAGCAGCGTGGAGGGAACCAGAGGGAAGACCACTTGAGATCAGGCTGCAGGTGTCAGGGTTCACACTTTCATTCCAGTTTCTGTCCTCCTAACTCAGGTTCTTCCTGTAGTGACTCAGCATGGCACAGAGAAAGATAGAAAGTACAGCCAAAAGCTTGAATAACTATTTCAGTGTCCTTTGTCATTAACTCCCTACAGTGGTTGGGTGCGGTGGCTCATGCCTATAATCCTAGAGCTTTGGGAGGCTGAAATAGGAGGATCACTTCAGGCCAGGAGTTTGAGACCAGCATGGGCAACAGGGTGAGACCCTGTCTCTGTAAAAATTGAAAAAAAAAATTAACTGACTGTGGTGGTACATCCTGTAGTCCCAGCTACTCAGTAGGCTGAGGCAGAAGCATGGCTTGAGCCCAGGAGTTTAATGCTACGGTGAGCTCTGATTACACCACTGCACTCCAGCCTGGGCGACAAAGCCAGACACTGTCAATACATACACACATACATACAGATATACATGTCTTACAGTAAGCCTGAATATCTTTTACTTGAATTCTCGACTAAACCATTTGTAGCAAGTGGCTCCCAGACAGTTGGTGAATTCATTTAGGCAAAAGAGCAACCTTTCCCAAAATGTGACCCAAAGAAAACGTTGTGTGAGAAATTTGTGACAAGGAAATAAAATAAACTTAGCTTTAAGATGCTGTATGCTCCACCGGGATGCATATTGCAGTGGTTGCTTAACGGCTCTGGGACTAGAAGAATGAAAAAGGATGTACACAATTGTTTCCTAAAATTGTTTGGCCATGGAAATGGCATTCCCGAGATACCAGCTGACATCCAGCAGAAAACCCCTTAGGAAATGCGACTTTAGATCAATCACTGAAAGTAAATGATTGTACACTAATTATTGATTTTTTTTTTTTTTTTTTTTAATTGACAAAGCCAAAAATATCTACGTATCCCTAAGCATGAGAGAGGGTGTCATAAGTGTGGTCCTCACATGTTGGTAGGCAGTTTGCCCAAAATGAAGGGGGGCAGAGGTCTAGAGGCATTACACTGAGTCTACAAAGCAATCCTTAACACAGCCTTTAAAGAGAACTGAGAGGAGTGTTGAAAACAGGTTTCCAAGGAGCTTACATCAAGGTAAAGATGAAGGAAATTAATAAATTTTCAAAAGAAAGATTAACAAGTGAGTTAGATAATTGAATGCAGAACCTCTGGACCACCTAGGGAAAGGGCATGGCATCCCAGGAGTGAGTAAGTGATGAAACGCCGAGAGAGAGAATTACTTCAAGGGTATTTGTTATGTCATAGTGTGTATGAGTGACAGTGGGGATATGGGGTCTCATAGCCTAAGATACAAAACAGTCATTTGAAAGGAAGTCAAACTAATAACTTCAAGCAATGACTTTTATTCATAGAATATCTTTCTTCAGCAAAAAAACAGGTTTAAAATATAAATATTGTCAAAACAAAATTTTCGTTCATGTGCCTTCTTGTCCTTAGAGAGTTCATGTGATTGGTGGACCAAAGGCACTCTTGGTGAACGAAGAGCTGATAAATCTGAAAGATTCCGATTGTAGATACCTCCAGATTAAGATCTCTAAGTATACAACTACTTGGGGGGAAGAAAGTGAACTTTCATATTTTCCAGGTTGTTTGATAGTTACCAGAGTAAGGAAAGAAAAAGAGATGCCTCAAGCACCTTGGAGCTTAGTACTGAGCTCCAGGATGACATATGGCGGAGGAGGCACGTGTGATGAAGTAAGTGTGAGTGGAGTGAAGCTCATGGGCCTCCCAGAGCCTCTGGGAGATTCCAGACGCAGATCAGTCATTCAGGGAAGGAAGAGCTTCCCTGAGATTCTTATTCAACAGCAGTGTGCGAACCTGCTTTATAGACATAGTCATGAGGATGTCTTGGAATCACATGATGCTAAGTGAAGTAAGCTGGTCACAGGACAAATTCTGTGTGATTCCACTTACATGAGGAATCTAAAGGGGTTACACTCATAGAAACTGAGAGAGTAAAACCACTGTTGCCAGGGAGGGGGAAATGAGGAGTCACTGTTCAAGGAGTATAACATTCCTGTTATGTAAGATGAATAAGTTCTAGAGATCCACTGTCCAATCTGGGTTTATAGTTAATTATATTATATTGGGCATTTAAACATTTTCAAGAGGTAGATGTCATGTAATCGATCCTTATTAATAAAAATAAGGAAATACAGAAAATAGATGTCTCGTTTTAGGGTACTCTTTCTTCCTGTACAATTTTTGGCACAGAATTTGATCTTTAAATTTCTTCCTCTGCAAAATAAGTATTTTCATGCTTTTCCTTCATGCCAAGATGGTGATGGAAAGTTACAGTGGATGAATTGCCAGCTGTTTATCTCAAAATATTTTAGAAATCTTTGCCATTAAAACTTATATTATTCACTTAATTTATTATGAGTAGGAGGGAATGTATAAAATGAGATGATTATATGAGACTCCACGTGAAAATATTTTGAAAGTATATGTGCTATGTCATGGTTTATATTTAGTAATGATTTACCATTGATTAAAAAATAGGTCTCAGTGTGAAATGATGTTTTCTGTAGGTCACTGTGCTGTGTGCTTCAATAACTTCAAATATGAATCAGATGTTGGTTATATGTCAAGAAGTTTACAGTCTTCACCATTGTTATCGTGTCTGTATATTTACTGATTGATCAATAGATATGACATACTGTAAGCAAATTGTTTGGAATAAGGATGAGAATATTTTTTTTATAATTATAATTGCAGACCAGTTTCAGAGTAATAGAATGTAAAATTCTGGGATATTAAATCTACAATAACACCAAAAGGCATCAATGCAATCACTCATCAAATCCTGTGCTCAACCTACATCCAGTTCTCAAATAAGGTGACCTAAAGTCCTGATCTTCTGAGGGGAAGGTTGGGATATGGAGGAGAGGTAAAAACCAGGTGAGAAAATAACAGACACAGCTGTCTTGGGAAGGAGGAGGAGAGTTGCCACAAGCCCATACTTCTTCTAGCTCACCATCCTCGCCGCTCCCTCATACACATACAGATTGGTGTGAAAATGTGTGCCAACAGCCAGGAGATTCTTAAAACCCTGGCTGATGTCCCAGAAGAGGCAACCATTGATACCATGCAGAACCATGTGAAGTGGTCTCATTGTCTGGGGTGACAGCCAGAGTTCTTGGTCTCACACCCAAGGAAATCAGGGACATGGACATACTAAGGGTGAGGTTTAGAGAAGAAATTTAATAGGAGAAAGAAAGGGAACAGCTTTCTACTACAGAGAGGAGTCCCAGAAAAAAAAGAAATGTTACCATCTCGGAGTGAAATATAGGGTTTTCATAGACAAGCTAGTCGTGAGGCAGTGTCTGATCTAGATAGGGCATGAAAAAACAGTTAGGACCAGGTGTACCATTTGCATAGGGCATGAATCTCTGGCATCCCCCATCCCAGTCTTTTATTTTGTAGGTGGGTCCTCAGCCTAAGCTACTCCACATTGCTCATTTCTTTCTTACTGTGCACGTGTTAAAAAAGGGGAGAGGTGGGGCCCCATGGTGGACACACCTGGCCCCAGGTAGCCCTTTCTATCTGTGCAACTGCAGGCATCCTCCTGTGCAAGCCTCCCGCTTCCTTATCTACGTTTGCAGCCCGATCTTCCAGGCTACTCTTTCTTAGAAAAGATGTGATTTATTGGGCTGCTTTGTGTTAGAAGGGAAGTTCTGCTGAGGACTCTTTGCCCTCACTATCAGCATCAATAGTTTTTGTTCTACATCCTGTATCGTACCCATGCTGACACATAACCTGGAGTGGACCACCCTGCCATGGGGCCAGACCACACACAGGACCTGGACCCAGTGGATGCACAGCAGGGCTCCCAGAACTTCCGGCTGCCTCCCTCTCACTGCCTTCTTCTTCATGCTACCCTGGGGTGTTTCAGTAATCTCACGATGACAGGGTCACCTTTTGTATTTGATTTTTTTAAGGGGTGATAGTTATCACATATAGAATAATTTTAATATTGTGTATTATAATTCCAGATTCTCTAATGAAAACACATCTGAGCAAATGCCGCGTAAGTCAGATAGGGGCTAAGAAAGATTTTAGTTAAAGGTTTTGATTAGTAGTACTCACACAGCAACAACAAATAATAATTAATATCTGTAGTGAATAAAAGCCAGAGGATATCGGAGGGACTAAAAAGTCATTTTAGGTTGTTTTAAATTAGGTGAATCTCAAGAAATTACACTTTTTTTTTCTTAAATCAAAGTAGTATGGGGCAGGTGTGGTGGCTCACACCTGTAATCCCAGCACTTTGGGAGGCCTAGGCAGGTAAGTCACCTGAGGTCAGGAGTTTGAGACCAGCCTGGCAAACATGGCGAAACCCCTTCTCTATTACAAATACAAAAAAAGAATTAGCTGGGAATGGTGGTGTGTGCCTGTAGTCCCAGCTACTCAGGAAGCTGAGGCAGGAAAATCGCTTGAACCTGAGAGGTGGAGGTTGCAGTGAGATCGCACAACTGCATTGCAGCCTGGATGACAGAGTGAGACTCCATCTCAAAAAAAAAAAAAAGAGAAAGAAAGAAAAAAGAAAAGGCATCAAGATTCACTGCAGCAGGGCAGACATGGTAGCTCATGCCTGTAATAGTAGCACTTTGGGAGGCCAAGGCGGGAGGATCACCTGAGGTCAGGAGTTTGAGACCAGCCTGGCCAACATGGTGAAACTGTCTCTACTAAAAATAGAAAAATTAGCTGGGTGTGGTGGCAGGTGCTTATAATACCTATAATCCCAGCTACTTGGGAAGCTGAGGCAGGAGAATCACTTGAACCCAGGAGGTGGAGGTTGTAATGAGTCCAGCTCGCACCACTGCACTCGAGCTTGGGTGACAGAGCAAGACTCCGTCTCAAAACAAAACAAAACAAAATGAAAAGATTCACTGTACATTCTGCCTTTATTAGTTTAATAGCAGAAGGAAAGCTAGAAATTTTACAAATGTGTGGAACAACACACCTAAACAATCAAAGAAAAAATCACAAGGGAAATTGGAAAATACCTTGAGACAAATGACAATGAAATTACAACATACCCAAACTTATAGGATGCAGCAAAAGCAGTGCCAAGAGGGACATTTGTAGCTGTAAACAACGGCATTAAAATACGAGATATTGAATCAACAACCTAATATCTTTTTAAAGAACTAGAGGAAAGAACAAACTAAATCTGAGGCTTGCAGAAAGAAGGAATTAATAAAGATTAGAGCAGAGATAAATAAAATAGAGAAAACAACAGAGAAAAATCAACTTAAACCAAGTTGCTTTTTGAAAAGATCAATAAAATTGAAAAACCCTGGGTGTCGTTGATTACAAAAATGGTCATAGACTGAGCATTGAGCATGTGTGATCATGATCATTCTTCTATCACTGATCACATTAGATTTTCGTGGAGAAACAAACAAAACTGACAGGGCACATAATTTGGTGCGCAAATTTATTGTGTATGTGTTTGCAAATGCTGATTCTATGACTAGGAAGGCCTTGGCTTTCCATAAGCAGCTTCCCCTCGTTCTCTCTTGCTATAGTTAATTTACTGTCCAAGAAAATGTAGGCTCATAGATCACTGAGAGTGGGAGAATTCAAGGAGGGATTGCTTAGAAGAGGAAATGAAGTACGTGGATGCATTTTGCAGGGCTAAATTCAGTTTCCTGTGAGTAAAACAACAGAAACATTTTCCAAGATGTGTTTGTAAATATGAGTTGCTTAGTAAAGTCTTCTGAGAAGCTGATACTCTTCTCAAAGCGAACACTTTTGACAAATCACAAACTGAAAGTCAGGAGATGTGCATTCTTGTGATTCTACTCTTCCATTGTGAGCTTTTGAAGAAGGTAGTTAAATAAACTGGCATTAAAATTTCTCCTCTACACAATTAGAGCCAGAGTCACATGATCCCAATTTCTTCCTCTAACCCAAATCTATGATTCTATCTTACAAAAATTCCTACTGGATCTCTCAGCTACTGACCCCCCATCTCCTTCAATATAGTCCATTATTTTAAGAGAGGGCTACTCTTTCTTGAATTGATTCAGTACACTGGATAGTCACTTAAATGTGTTGGCCACATGCAACTTAAAAGCTGTTTGTTTTGCATTCTTCAATTAATGCAAAAAATTATGAAAAGGAACTTGCATTGAAATATGAGCTGGTGGCATTTTGCATTTTAATAACACAACTCTTGACTTTGGTAGTCTGATTCAAACAACAAAACCTAAATCAGTAGTGTATGTATTAACTACACAATTTGATATTTTAACGAAATGATTCGTTCACTTTTCAAAGAAGTCAGTATATTCTATTGAAAGTGTCTATGTTACAGCTTGTACTAAAGTTAGCCTTGTTCAGAAACCTTGGGATTGATATTTTGGGCTTCTGAAAATATGTCAGTATAAATGTATATCAACTGTCATACTTTTCACTGGCATGTAATTAAGGATTATATTATTTATCATATTTTTGCAGATAAATGCAAATGAAATGCACAGTTATAATACATACTGAGTATTAAAACTTCATTTAGTTGGCATTCTTGTATTTAAATGGAGAATTATTTCCAGTAATAATTTTGTCCAGGTGTTTTCTGTCTGTCAGCCTTCAGTTTTGCAGGAAATTAATAGTCTCAGCAATTTTCCATTCACTATTCCAATCCCTCAAGCTTTTCCATCTGCACTGACATTTTTGTCTGAGGTGCAGCCACCATGTCCTAGAAATCAAGAAGACTATCAAGACATTCAATTAGTCAATTAATATAAATTTGTATTTTGAAATTCAAATTGTGTGTTGTATACAGTTTACTGAACCAAAGCAATTTGTTCGATTAATTTTATGGAAATGAAATGTGATTATCAGGAAGAAGAGCCCACAGGGTCCCTAAGGAAATGTCTTCTTCCTGAAGCTTTGAAAGCTGAAGAAAGTCATAGAAACAGGCATGGCTGGACTTTGGATACAGAGCCATCCTTTTTCCCCCATGGATGCTAAGACATCTGGTCTTAGGTATTTGTATTCTCTTGTGCCTCTCACCTTTCCTCTGGTATAAATAGAGAGGGGAAGAATTTTGTCACTGAGGTTTTAGCAAAACACCTCAGTGGCATACAACAACCTAGTGATTTGAAATGTGTGTATCACTTTCCACAACACATAATTCAAAATGCAGTACTTAATTTAATATTTGTGCAACAAAATCAAATTTTAATTCTACCAGGGGAGTTAACAATGCAAAAGAATTCTATGTCAGCTCCTTTTGTAAAATAAAGAATCACTTTCCAGTATTCCTGAATTCCCCCTGTATCAGTGGTTCTTATATAGGGGTGGTTTCGATTTTGCCACGCAGGGGGACAAATGGCAATGGCTAGAGACATTTTTGGTTGTCAGAAATCCAGGAGTAGTACAACTATCATGTAGTGGGTGGAGGCCAAGAAGCTGCCAGATAAACTGCCCTGCACAGAACCACCCTACAACCGAGGCTTATTCATCCTGTAATGTCTGTGGTGCTGAGGCTGAGAAATCTGTTTCTAAATGTATCTCTCTGTTAAGAGATGCACATCTAGTGTTATTGAACCAGACATTTTGTAACTTTATTCTGAAATACTTACAGATTCAAAGGGTTGAACAAAACAGTACAGAGAAGTCCTGTCTTCATTTCACGCACCATCCCCCCAACCAACAGTAAGGGTCACATACCTCCAGGATAAAAGCAGAGCCAGGAAATTGACAAGGGGATGAGCTACAAACCTGATTTGAGGTTTCACCAGATTCATGAGCTCTTAGATGCCCATGTGTGAGTGTGTGTATAGAGTTCACAGGTATCAATTCTTGTGACCATGGCCACAATCAAGATACCGCCCAGCTCCATCACCACGCAGACCTCCCCTGGGAAACCCTTTCATAATTACACCCCACCCTCGCCCACACAGGCTCTAATCAATCTTTAGCAACCTCTAATCTAGTTTCCATCTCTATAATTTTGTCATTTCAAGAATGGTATATAAATGAAATCATATACTGCGTAACCTTTTGAGAATGGCTTTTTGAAAGGGCACGAGTACCTTTAAAAGTAAGAGATGAATATGATGTCAGATTAGCTGATTTCTCCCTTTAAACTTCCCTATCAGCCCCCTGTATCAATTAAGAATTACATTTGGCTCTCAGTAATGGAAAATAAAACTAATAGTGTTCTGTATTAAAATTTTATTTTATTTTTTGTGTGATAAAAAGGTGGAGAGAGATGTTCCGGGGCTGATATGTTGTCTTCTCCTGGGGTCTGGGCTCCTTCTGGCATTTTCTGGGCTTTCTTTGCAGCGTGGCACTGACTGGGCATGCACAGGACGCCTGTAGCCCAGCCATATTCTGAGTAGGGAGAGGCAACCAGAAAAGGGTGTAGCCCCACCCTCCAGAGGGCTTCCCCAGACACCTCACCCAACAACATAGACTCATTGACAAAGATGATGTCTCCTGGATAGCATTAGATGAAAGTAATATTAGGAATGTGACTTATTAGCACTTTAGCTCTCCAAAGAAAACTGATGTTTGGCTAAATAACACAGCAAAGGAGAATACAGGTTGTTAGATACTCAACCAGCATCGTCTGCTGCAAATACTAGGAAGCATGTTTTACAGGAAAGGAAACTGAGTCAGGGTAAGTAACTTATTGAAGGGGATACATCTAGGAAGTGACCATTTTGGCTTTGAAGCCAGGTCTTTTATTTTGTATCTGGGCAAATGCTGTAAAATATTGATAGGGCAGGTACATTGGAAAAGTTATTTACTAATACTTGTAGGATAACACATTGCCCTAGAAGAAACACAGGCAATGATGCATTAGTGACACTCTGGGGCCATTACCATTTCTGGGAGCTTGCTTTTGAGTATTTTATGTAGGATACTTTGTCCAGAGAGCAAATTCTACAGAATAGCCAGCTTCTGGTAATATATCTGCTGTGTCTAAACTGCATAGTAACTTTAGGCCACTTAAAAATTTAAATATATTTAGGATTAAAGAAGATCTTATTTCTCTCAACTCATACCAAAGGAATTTTGAGTGTCCAATTTACATAAAAATTATATTTTAAACATTGCCTATATCTATTTGCTTTTCTTTTGATAGCTTTATATTTTAAGAGAATTTATAATCTATAGAAGATTTAGGAAGGAAAAACGATGTGCTCTTATGATTGATGAGAAAATGTCAGAAATAATATGATATATGCTCCCTTTCTGAATTAATTGAAACTTGCCACTTTCAATTTCTAAACAGAATGTAGGCTGTTTTTAGATCTCAATTGACAATTCAGCATGTTGATGGTTCTTTGAAGCTACATATACCTAGGTTATTAATTGTTTAATTTGGATAAATTATTTAAGCTCCATCCCATATTTGCTTATCCAAGAGAGCGGCAGATTTTACCAGAGCTAAAAATTTTGTGTAAGGCTTCAGAACAACGCATGTAATACGATTTGTGTGTAGTAGGTTCTCTTGTACAGACCAAGTTAATAACATTTTCTAATGGAGGTTCTGGAGACCTGGGGGACTATTGATTTTTTCCCTGCGTCAACTTAGTGGTAAGCTACCAAGTTTCTATTAGAAATTCTTACAATGTGAAGTTCCCATTCATTTCCTTTGAAAGTACATTCCCACATCTAGGTGTTAAAATCTGAATGGTTCATAGGAAGCTGAGTACACAGAGCAGCATTTAATTCCATTGATTGCTATCATGATGAGATTGATAGAATGTCAGGCAAGAGGTTTTGAAGACACAACGCCCTCCTAGTGACAGACTTATCCCTCTGCTTGTTCCCTGAACTGTCAGAAAAGGCAATCGCTTCCACCAGTATTTTCAGAGTAAAATCAATGTCAGGGTACTGCGTTTCTTATCACGGAGGATAGCACTTCATGTCCTGCTGTCAGTTATAAAATAGCTTGGCTTGTAAATTTTTGTGAACTCGTTACCTGGGATGTTACTATGATTACCTTGAAATTAAATCCACCTTAGAATTTTGATCCTTATCCTGCCTCCTCGAGTGCTTTTGAAATGCTGCCGTTCTCACTGGAAATGCTAACTCCTTTTTAACCTGGTCTGTTGCTTTGAAAGTTCCTGAGTGCTTTTAAGGACCCTCAATTCCAGTGATGCTATCTCCCCTAAGGAAGGTCAAATCCTGGATGATTTCTGATGGGCTGAGTCTCACACAGAACACAGACAAGAAGACACCACTGAGACTCAAGACTCATTGTATGTGGCTTGAGCCTTGTATGTGTGTGATGTAGTAACTTTGGGCTTGAAAAATAAGAGACTCACTTTAGCTGGCTTTTCGGATGGAGTTTATTCAGCATTGGACCAAGGGACTGGGGCAGAAAATAAATGCCAACTTGATGATACACATGTTATCATTTTTCCTGGGGTGCCTAATGAGTGTACAGTGTGCTTTTTAGAAACTTTTTTTTTTACATTTAATGATACCAAGTTTGTTGCTATTTTTTAACTCCACCAAAACTTTGTTCTTAAATACAGTGATGTAAAAAAGAAAGGAAGTTGTAAAGGCTCTGGGTTTGCATGTGTGTATGTGCATGTGTGTGCATGTCTCTCTGGGTGTTCATGCATATGTGCATGTGTGTGGTTGTGTGTGAATATGTGTCTGGATGTGCATGTGTGTGCTTGTGTGTGCATGTGTGTACTTCTCTGTGCATATGTCTCTGGGTGTGCATGTGTGTGTGCATGTATGTGCTTCTGTGTCCACGTCTCTGGTGCATGTGTGTGTGTGCATGGGTGTGCTTATGCAGGGGCATGCCTCTCTGGTGCATTTGTGTGCATGTGTGTATGTGCATATGTGTGCTTGTGTGTGCACATGTCTCTCTGGGTGTGCATGTGTGTATGTGCATGTTTGTGTGTGGATGTTTGTAGTTGTGTGTGTATGTCTCTCTGGGTGTGCATGTGTGCATATGTTCATGTGTGTGCTTGTGCATGCACATGTCTCACTAGGTGTGCATGTATATGTGCATGTGTATGGATGTGTGTGGTTGTGTGTGCATATGTCTTTCTGGGTATGCATGTATGTGCTTGTGTTTGCATATGTCTTTGTGCAAGTGTGCATATGTGTGTGTGTGTGTACTTGTGTGTGCACGTGTCTTTCTGGGTGTGCATGAATATGTGCATTGTGTGTATGGATGTGTCTGGTTGTGCATATGTCTCTGGGTGTGCATGTGTGTGCATGTGTGTGTGTGCGTGCTGGCGTGTGTGTATGTCTTGGTGTGCATGTGTGCATGTGTGTGGTTGTGTGCACCTTTCTGGGTGTGCATGTGTGTGTGCATGTCTCTGAGTGTATGTGTGTGTGCATGTGTATGTGCATGTGTGTGTGTGTATGTCTCTCTGGGTGTGCATGTGTGTGCGTGTGTGAGTATGTGAATGTGTATGCGCATGTGTCTCTGGGTGTGCATGCATATGTGCGTGTGTGTGTGTGCACATGTGTGCATATGTCTCTCTGGGTGTGCACACGTGTGTGCGTGTGTGCACGTCAGATCACCTTTCTGCTCCCAGCCATCTATAGATGGGCGAATTGAACTTTAGGTACCTTGCTTTCTCTCGGGCTCAGTTTCTGCATCTAGGCTGCAAACGCATTGGTCTCTCATTGAGAGGTTTCTTTCTCCTTCAAAGTTCCATCTCACATAGTCTCGGAATGAGACAGTATTGCCACGATAGAACAAAATAATTTAGTAGAGCAAAAATAATTACAGAAATAGGCTATTCATAAGTAGGCTTTATTTTAAACCCTATATGGTGGATGCTTTAGGTCTTACTACGATCCGTAGCATGTGGGATAATTATGGACACAGTTGTATTCGATTCCAGGTAGCCAGCATCTACTTTTAATTTTCTACATGTTTAGAAAATAATGTGTGGATGTAACTATAATATTGGATGTGGAGTTAGAGACCTAAATTCAATTTTTAACTCTTATTTTTAAGAGTAATGTGTGTGTGTGTGTGTGTATGTGTGTGTGTGTGTGTATATATATATATATACTTCCATTTTGTTTATATATAAGATAGATAAATGGGTATATTTAAATACTATATGTCAATATATAAATATATTGGTATTTTATATATGATAATATGTAAATATATTGAAATATAATATTTAATACAATTAATATTTATCAAATATATAATTATATATAACAAATTATATGTCAGATAAAATATGCAGTTTAATATGTAACCATAGAAAACGTGTTGGGTTCCCTGGGCATTGTGGTAGAGCACTTTGCAGTACTTGAGTGCCACATAGTGAGGTGCAGAATCAATATCAGTGTGAATGTACCAGGACGACTGGTCTGCTCCTCACTGGAATTCACATGTCACAAAGTCTGCAATAAAGCACTGCCATGTGATCATCTACCCTTCTTGGAGTGTGGGCTGCCTGAAATATGAGTAGTTTTCCCATTTCTTTCTCTATTCTCAGTCATAAAGTACTTACAACTCAGGGGCCTACTAATGTTCCAGTAAACAAAACTCACAAAATATTTTGTAAATTGTTATGCCGTCTAAAAGTAAATGCAGCTGTCTCACTGCCTGGATAAATTGAAGCTGCTGGTAGATACAAAACCCCCACATGGAGTGGAAACAACATATATTTTTATACTTGTTCATGACATGCATTCCTTTAAATGTTAAGTCAAAAGGATATCCTTTACAATTTCCTCTCCTCTTTTTTCTTACTTTGTGGTTGCCAATAAAAAGCTGTTGCTTAATGGAAATTACTGTTTTCAAAGTAATATCATATGCAATATTGTATGTGAGATAAAACAAAATAATAAAAATTTAAATTAATCATATGATGATTTTTCACATTGCTGAACACTTTGAATAATTTGACTTTGCAGTCAGAGTGGTAGTTTAAAGAATACAGAATTGAGGGTTAAAAAAAGTTAATGCAATTTAGATAAACATCCCAAATATCTATAAGGAGACAAATTATTCACAAGCAATACTCTAATGTAATTGAGATGAAGGATAATGCAAATACTTGTTTACACTGTGTAGAAATGAAAGTTTTGTTAATTGCATTTTTGTACTTTGAAATATGTGATGAATATGGATTTAATTGGGTTTGCCTCAGCTTTTATTAACAACACAGAATTTGGCATCAAACTATTTCCTGGTATTAGAATAGATAGTATGATAATATACACTTATTAAAGCTAAGAAGATGTGTATACACAGAATCCATTCTTTGTCATTCAATGCATTTTGTTCTGGGAATACAATAAATGAGAATTAACATCTTTGAAGCACACTGTTCTCATTAAGAAAATTCTGGTCATGGTTGACGATCTTTAACATCGCTTCCAGTTATAACATTTACCCATTAATCCTCCTGTAAATGTACTTTTCTCCATGTACAAGGGATTTAACTAAACACCAAGAAGGAGCAATGATGGCCTGTAATAGATTCACCTTGGGAGTAACTTATGTTCATTGATGAGATAAGATATTCAGGCAGATCATTGTAATACAGGGACCCACATGACCACAGCAAGGAACAATGTTATGGGTCGTGAAGTTCAAGGCCAGTGAGCTTTCTAGCTTACTCAATGAGGGCTTCATGGAAACGGTGGCACTGAATTGTTGCTGGGAAGACAGTAGGATTGACATCACAGGAGAAGGGTCACCAGCAAAGAAACAGAGGAGAAAAGACATGTGAATTTGAAACAGAATAAGTCATTAACTTGGCGCTGAGCACAGGGAGGCTGAGAAAGAAGGTTGGATGAATCCCTGGGGAAATCAGCAGCAATGAGAAAACAGGGAAGGTGTGTAAGCAAAGGGGGTGGTTGTAAAAAAAAGTGGAATTAACCTGTTTTCATAATTACATTCATTTTCAGTGTGTAGGATGGACTGGAATGGTGACTGGTTGAAAGTGGGAAGACTTTTAGGAGATAATGACAGTAAAAGAGGTTGTGTGTGACTGGAGGCATAGAGTTATAGGGGTGGTGGGTGAAGAACATGAGGAATGGATGCTCCGGAGAGAGCTTTGACTTTGATGGGCACATGGTTTTCCATGGAGCACAGAGGGGAGCACATGGAGGAACCAACGATGATCCCATGTGTTGAAGCTCAGTGACCAGGAGGTTCCAATGCTAGACACAAGGGTGACAAAGCCTAAGTGGGGCTCAGGGTAGAAGTGGTTGGATTTGAGGTGCTGGTGTTTCCTAGTGGAGATTTCCACTGATCCTCTGGAGATGTGCTGATGGGGTTTGGAGACTGGCTGGTGATGAGCAAGTGTCATTGCAGGAGATACACAAAGCAAAGGTGGGCAGCCGTGCAGCATGCAGAAGGTAGAAAAAGAGACTCAAAGAAACAAATAAACAAAAGAGGACCCAGAGATGCAGGGGAACCAGGAAACAGCCAACGAATGAGCAGCAAATGGTTATGTCTATGAATTTTAAATGTTAAATGTACGCACCTCTAGAAATGATGGGATTTGACAAGCAAGCTAAAACATGATATAAAATTGTCAAGATGATAAACATGTTATTTTTTTGACTACAGTCTAGCAATAGTAACTTGATATTTTAAGATTTTTTTTTATTTTTAAGGTGTGCTTCTTTAGCTGTATGTGATGATATACTTTTTATGGTTAAGGTATTTATTTTTGAGGATCATAATTATTACACAGAATCTTCTTCTGCAGTTTATGTTAGTGATATCAAAGCCAGTTCTTCAACATTTTGGAAAAGAGGAGGTTGAAACTTCAAGTTTGGTATAATGCTTCCTCTCTGACCATCCTATAATCAACTTATCTACATATTGTTATGAAGTACTTTTAAAAATTATAGTTTATGTGAAATTCTCTTTTTCTCGGTTCTAGTTTCATAATAGTAATTCTCAAATAAATTACTTCTCTGTGCCTCTAAATATGTTTAAGAAGCATAAATGATACAATCTTACCATTATTACTGTGCGGCAAGCTTCACAACTACGTGTGTGTGTGTGTATATATATATATAGTGACATATATAGTTATAGATATATAGTTATAGTTATATAGATATATATAGTTATATATAGATATATGCACACAGATAAAGAAGTTTAAAGTGTACTTCACTTTCAGCAAATTTACATTATCTTTGAGTTTATAAAAGTAAACTATTGTAGAAAACCACTATAAATGTATTAATTGAGTAAAATGATTGTATTTTAGTGGGAAGTTGATGGGATGGTTGATACCATGGTAAGAAGCGGTACAATAATGTAGCAGTTAATTTATTTTTAAATGACAAATGTGTTCCATGCAGCCAACTTGCTATCTTTCCGCCTATCACAGAAAACACAACCCCACTGCATAGAGGGCACTACGTTATTCATTAAATTAATGAAGCAGCCACCGGCCTGCATGCTGCTTGGTAAACTGTGGTATGTATGTGCTACAGAGAGCTAAGTGGCACATTGCCTCACCCCTTTGTGATTTGAAGGGAATCTGTACCAAGATACTCATTGGTCACCATGGCGGGGAAGGTCAAGATGAACTTTCTGACACTGTGTAACATACTAGACAAGCTGGCTGGAGTTTGAACGTAATCTCAGTTGTGAGCCTGTGTTTCCTCTCAGATGATCAAGAAACTTCATCTTTTACATGAACCAGCATGCAAGACCCCGACTGGTGAATTGATATGCATAGTCCTTGGAAACCCTTTCAAGATAGACTTTTTTCCTGCAGATAAATTTTTAGTTGGAGTTGGAGCTAATAGTAGAAGCTGTTTTTGAATTTGAAGACTCGGGTATTTTCAGAAAAAAAAAAAATGAACCGTACAAAATTTTCATATGCAGGGAAAGAAAAAGTGTTGTTAATTTTGCCCTTCAGGGATAATTAATCACGTGTTCAGGATTAAGGAATTTTTAGCTTATTAAATAGGTATGTTTTTCTCTGTAAGTTGTACAATACCCAGATATTTGCACAGGAGACAGGAAGGCACAAAAGTCAAATTCCTTAACTCTAGTTTTAAAAGCATTTTTAAAATGTTGCAATAGAAACAGAAGTTAGCTTGCAAATTGTTTAAAAAGCAGATCATTTATATTTCAGTTTAAAAGTATTGCATAACATTGTTGTTTTGAAACCAAATAAAGGGGACAATAAGAGGAGATTCAACAACTCTCAGGATATGTGTCTTACAGACCCATTGTAAATAGGACTATCTTATAGTATGAGTGGCAGTGTGAATAATATTTATTAGTTTGATTTATCAAAAGTTTACATGGTGTCTAGTTCCATCTAGTAATTAACTCTAACAAATAGAACATGTAATGAACTGTTCTCTTCCACATTCCTCAAGGAGTTCGAAAGCCACACCAACCACTTACTTAAATTATTCCTTGGGGCATGATTAGTTGTTTCTCATTTGTTTTATTTGTTTCTTCCTTTCATTTTTGATACCCTACATTAACTCCCAATTCCGAGTTATTTTCAAAGGCTGTATTGTTGCATTCTAATTTACCCTCACATAGATACTGCATTGTACTTTATGGAACTCATTGATCATTTTAGTCATTTTTCTGATTCTTTCTTGAGTCTACCCATACGATTTTACAAAAGCAATATTGTTTCTACATGTTGGAATTTTAAAAGCAGATTTTTGTGCATCTCTATCTATTTCTAAATACAATGGCACCCGAAATATCTACAATTAAATAGTTGTTTCTTATATGATGTTGGTATGCAGGTTTGCATTTAAGCTCCAGAGGGATTTGCCTCAGCTGTTGGCTGCATGAAATAATTCTCTCTGATATAATTTTATTTTATTTGAAAGATATATATTTATGAAGCAAAATTAAAACTACAAAAAGATCAAAAAAATAAGTAATCATTGGTCCACAGTTCGCTAATAAGCGTACAACATTTTAGTATATTTCCGTTCTTTTTTTTCCTAGAAATAGTTCATATTGTTTTGTAGTTATAATGTGTAGTCATATTGTTTTATAGTTATACGTACGTTTTCTAAATATTTGAATCTGATGATAAATCTTGTTGAGGGAGATAATTTTCTAGAGTTGTTCCTTAAGTTCACCTACATTATTTGCATGATTATTTATTGGTGAGGTTTAATAATTCATGAAGATTTGACTTGTTGAAGCTATTAACTGTGGAAGGAGGCCCCAAACTCTTCACATTTCTTTAAATCTCCTGTAAGTATGGGAGTTGTAAGCATGCAATGTAGGATTTCTAGGATGGGCCGTTGGGTGTTTCTTCTCATAGACTAATAGGGGATTCTGCTTGTTATTGTATGTTACAAATTTCCCCGCCTTGAATTCCTCATTTTAATTAATCTCTCAGCCCTGTGAGTTATAGTATCAAAAATTATTTTGTAGGATGTAGTTTTAGTGACCACGTTTTTGCCCTCTGAGCATTTGCATGTGACAGAATGTGTTTGTCTCTAGAAATGAAAACTTACATTAGCTAGACTCAAATTCTTTCAGAAAGACTTTTTTCCCCCCAAAACAAGTATAGAAAATATTATTCTCTCAGCCTGTTTTTGGTATCGCAGAGGGCAGAGGACAGAAGAATGAGACTTCTCCTCACATTCTCCCAGGGACTTATGTGACATTGGAACCCAACATTTTCTAGGTATTTTATATCAAACTATCTTTACCTGCAAATTTCACTGACAATTTGAAAATCTATGCATAGATTGGAGTGTAGAGGACTCTCTTTGTTTGGAAACTAAGGATTGTTTATCAGCTTCCTTAAAACACTTAATCACACCACTACAGTTTTGCTCTTTTCCTTTAATTTTACTTTGATTTTCTGCTCTCTACCAGTCCTCTTCTTTCCATCTTTTGTTCCCTTATAATTCACACCTCTGTGTCTTTTCAAGTTTTCCCTCTAATCATGATTTTCTTCATTCTACTGGCAATTCCAAAATGCAAAGAGAGTCAAACATCTGGTGATGGACATGAGAAGGGATGGGCATGAGGAGCACCACTGCAGGAGGGAGCCAGCCACACCACGGCATCCTTCCTCTGCTGAGAAGGCAGCCAGGTGCCCCTTCCCTGGAGCTGCTGGTTCCAGTGTCCCCTTGATCTGACACCACACCAACTCCTTTGCTCACCATGACACCCAGCCAGTGCCCTGTTTTCTGTGTTTTCACCCTCATTCTTACAGAAACATCCTCTTTATCCACTCGTTGATTGATGGGCATTTGGGCTGGTTCTACGATTTTGCAGTTGTGAACTGTGCTGCTATAAACATGTGTGTGCAAGTATCTGTCAAACAGTGAGTTCCTTTCCTCTGGGTAGATACCCAGTAATGGGATTGTTGAGTCAAATGGTAGTTCTGCTTTTAGTTATTTAACAGGTAACAGGGTGCAGTGTGCACTGCTGGGGTGATGGATGCACCAAAATATCACACATCTCCACTAAAGAACTTACTCATGTAACCAAACACCACCTGTACCCCAATAAATTATGGGAAAATAAAATACAATAATTAAAATTAAACACAGCAACAACAAAGAGAAACATCCTCTTAAACTTTGAGTAAATTTCTGTGGCCACTGAAAGATTTTCAAGCAGACGTGACCTGATGATGTGATGTGTTTCTCACAGTGATGTTGTGAGAGGAGTAGCGCAGATACTACAGTCTCTTCACCGAGAATGAAATGGCAACTCCAATGACTCACTCAACCAGGCCTGGCTAGATGATTTTGAAAACTAGTCTCCAGTCCAGGGCTTTTGACACATCCCAGTGTTTTTCTATTATACTAAGTTGTTTTGCAACTTTGAAGAAATCTAGGCATCTGATATGTTGATGTTATCTTTTGTATCTGTTATATGTTAATCTTCGGATTCTTTATAATCCCAGAACTTAGCATTTACTGGAGCTCAGTACCTACGCACAGCTGGTGAGTCTTATGCTTTGCAAGTGCTGCAGGGTGTCCCTTTCCAGAATAGTTATATCCAAATTTGGAGACAAAATTAGTGGATAAGGATATGGTCTTTGAGGTCAAAATGCATAGGTTTACGTTCGGTTCCTCCTCTTTCTGTGAGACCACAGTCCAGTAACCAGGCTGTCTGCGCTGCAGTTTCCCCAGCTTTACAGTAGGAAATTCTAATAGGATCATCTCCACAGAGATGTTGAGTTAATTGAGTAGACTTACTAATTTTAAACCTTTAGAACAGTGACTGGCACTGAGTATGCATCACTCAAATATATGCTATTATTTGTTATTTTAGCCTTCAACTGTAAGCAAGCACTATTTCAAGATATGCCATGAGAAGTTAATTTTCCCCACAGTGACGTCCAGTTTTCTTTCCGTAGGGACAATAAGCAGTTCCAATGCCCAGGATAATGGCTGACGCTTCCTACATGTTCAGAAAGTAGTTGTTAAATGAACTCGATGGGGAAGGCATACACATGAATTAATGAATGCTGAACATTCTTCATTTTGTCATAGAATATGTGATGATTGACTTGTTCCAAGTTGGTCTGTACTCTTCCAGTGACCTGCCAAGTTCATGTGCCACAGTAGTAAGTTTTCCATTGGAAACATTCTACACTTCTGGAAACGGCAGTGGGAGAGCATGTTCCTGCTTTCTCATTCTCCTGAACTGCTGCAAACTGTTTTTTTATTTTTCCAGTGGTACTTGTGAAAAAATGGAAATAATTGTGTATGTTCCTGTCTTGCAAATCTCCAGTTAGCAAATTTGTCATGAAGTGTCTAAACTTCACCAACATTGTCAGGATCATTCAGAGCCTTAGTTTTCATTGATCGTGCACAGTGGTGATCTGTAGCTGCGTGAGTGTACGGAACAGCATGCCAGCATTAGCTCAGATATCATTATTTACACCATGTACTCCAGAAAAAGCAGGTGCAGTGCTCTTATTTATATTAAGGACAAATAGGATTGTCAAACGTACTTGACATTTAATTTCCTCAAATCTTTAAAATTTCATAGAGAGTGGGACTTTCATAACTCCTTCTTCATCCTTGACATGTATTCAAGATGAATTATAACATTAATGACTGATTTTTTAAATGTGCAAAATGTTCATTAACTATATTATTATTTTGAAAAGTTAGATGTCGAATATAGTCAATGGATTATAAATTTGACTGAATGTTAGGCTTTAATTTTAGTATAAAATTTTATTTTAACAAAGCACTTTCATATATTCAAATAATATTTATCAATTCAAATACATTTGCTTGGGCAGCCTTTAGCATATAGATATAAACAATAAAAAAATCTTATATTTCTCTGATTTTTCAAAAAATCATTAGATATTATCAGGAATATGTTGTTCACGTTAATAATATAGGTTCCTACTGTAAGTTACAGTTTAATCACTAAAGGATCATGTGTGATATATATTAAGAAGTCAATTATTTTTACTGAAAGAATAGTATTAATATCATGATTCCGCTTCAAATGATATTAACAAAAGATACCTACAAATATCATAAAACAAGCTTGAAATGTAGCCTGGCATAGATATGACTAGCATTGAAAAAAGTAGTGAATCACATTAAAAACAAATACACTTACATAGAATTTAAGAATATTCCCCCAACTATAACATATCATTTATTTGTGAAACATTACTTTTAAGTCATTGTCATTAAAGCCATTTTTAGTCAATTCCAGAAACATTATCCCTTTTGATTATCTTACAATTATAATAGTCCTAAAGTTTACAGCCATGTAATTTAAGGAGTAACTGATAGGAGATATGGAAGAAGGTTTCTTATATATTAGACGAGTTAATTTATGAAAATTGTGGGAGATATCTTCAGTGTTCTAACTTTTGGATTGTCTGGAACACAGGACTTTCCCACATGCAATTCCTGATTGTAGGCCTGGAAACAAATGGGCTGAGTTTCAGTGGCCATAGGTTTGGAGCTAATATTACTCTTTACGTAGCTTTTCTAAATGTATTCAATAAATGTCTAATCAGCCTCAGAAATACTAGGGGATGTGTAGCCCAGTGTTGTGCTAGCCAGCCAGCTAATTTGTGGGCTTTACCACATTTGATGGCTTAAATACTCACCCTGTAGATGATTCCAGCTACTAATGATTTAACAACGACTTTGAACAACTGCTGGATATTTTGTAGTTTGCTCTATAAAGCTGGTACAAGCCGGCTCCAGGACACCACTGAAAGTCTAATATTTCTGGAGATAGATGGGCCAACTGTAATATTTACCTAGAATACTCTCTAATTTATGCCAACGAACTAATAACAATTTCAGAATTATTCAACTCCAGAGAGGCTTTCTTCACTGAGCTCTGTCCATGGTAAGGCTGTCTGGAAAGCTCTCTCGGGAAGTGAGTCCTGTGTCTTCAGCCGTAGTAGAATCACATCATTGCACAAACACTTGTGATGGATGAATGTGAGTTTGAGAGTGAAGTATTACACAGTTTATTATACTGGTGATAAAAACAGTATTGTTAGCAAAGTATCAACTATAATATAATAAAAATGGAAACATTTTAGACTTTTAGTGAATTTATCAGGGCAGCTAAATTCAGGTAATAATTCTCCTTATTGCATTGTGTGCTATCATCCTGCTGCAGATAGATTATAGAATTCTTGAGTTGGTCCATTCCTGCCCTTATCTGATATTTTAGTCAGCACAAAGTATTTTTTTCCATGTTACATTATAATGAGCTTACATATAACCTTAAACATCATGGCTGAGATGTTTCTATGCAATAAATGACTCCGAATGATGGCAGTCTAGATATTGTGGCACCTGAATTCAGTGACATGTCATCATCGCTGAAACTGTCACCAATTTTTGCACTTCACATGTTGACTACGTTGGCTATCATAAAAAGCTTTAAATTTGGCTGGGCGTAGTGGCTCAAGCCTGTAATCCCAACTCTTTGGGAGGCCAAAGTGGGTGGATTACCTGAGGTCAGGAGTTCAAGACCAGCCTGGCCAACATGGTGAAACTCCATCTCTACTAAAAATGCAAAAATTAGCAAGGTGTGGTGGTGCGTGCCTGTAACCCCAGCTACTGAGGAGGCTGAAGTAGGAGAATCACTTGAACCCAGAAGGTGGAAGTTTCCATGAACTGAGATAGCACCACTGTACTCCAGCCTGGGCAACAGAGCAAGACTTCATCTCAAAA
>NW_012114766.1:3414654-3422216 GCF_000951035.1 Colobus angolensis palliatus | reverse complement strand
GAAAGATACAGTATTAGCTTATGCTACTCCAGCCTGGGCAACAGAGCAAGACTTCATCTCAAAAAAAAAAAAAAAAAAATCCTTAAATTTATACATTTTCAGTGCAGATTGATGAAAACCTTTAATCTAGTTTAAGATCCTCACAAATTATTTTTACCTGTTAATTCAACATTATAGACATGATGCCGAAGGTACTGTAAGAGGACCAGGTTAGTACCGTGGCCAGTGGTTAGAATCATCAGCATGGATTCTTCAGTGGGGTTGACCAGTGAGCCAATGAGGATAACACCACATCTGCAAGACATTAGGTAATCGCTCCAAGAGACTGGACGTTTTATCACTAGGTATGCAGTACCTGAAGACTTACAACATCACAAGGGAGATCAGACACCTAGCCAAAAATATCTGCTAGCCACAATGCACCGAAGACATCTCTATATTGCACCATTTATAATGGCTTCCTGAGAAAATGAAAGAGACTCTAAGAAAGCCGTTCTTGTTTAGGATCCTTCAGACAAGAGCCTGTCTTCATGAGGGATTGGGGAACAGGCTAACACAGCTTCCTGGGAGACAGAAGTGATTACGGAGAGATTGATTTGAGCCTTCTATCTGCCAAGAGAAGAGGATTGAGTGATGCTTGGAAAAACTAAAGAACACAAGGTGTTCCTGAGAGAAATGTGTGCTATTATAAGAAAATTATTTTTCTGTACTATGAAAAGAAGGCCTGGATTGCAATCTGCTACCTTATCTGTTTTTTTATTACAAGTACCTACTCTCATTTCTAAAGGTCCCTTCTTATGTTCTGGACTGAATTATTCTGTGGTTATAACCTTTGTGTGTTTATCTACTTTTTCATACTCCAGGATTCTTCTCTCCAAATCTGCAATGCAATTTTCATATTCTAGACTCTATTACATAAATAAAATGCTATCTATTTCTCATGTGTTTGGGGAAGGTGCACTCTGCAGCTGACCTATTAGGGTAACAAACACATAGACTATGAGGGCAGGAGACTTACGTATCCAAGTGTCCATGTTTTGTGGACATGCTGGCATATTGGCTGGTAGACTGTCTTAGATGATGGTGGCAGAGCAGTAAGTTTTATCATGTTTTCTGGGGCATTGCATAGGATTAGTGAATTAGTCAGAATTCTCCAGAGGAACAGAACTAACAGGATAGGTGTATGTATAAAGAGGATTTTATTAAGGAGTATTGATTCACACGATCACAAGGTGAAGTCCCACAACAGGCCTGTAATCCCAGCTATTCAGGGGGCTAAGACGGGAGAATGCTTGATCCTGGGAGGCAGAGTTTGCAGTGAGCCGAGATCGCGCCACTGCACTCCAGCCTGGGTAACAAAGTAAGACTCCATCTCAAAACAAAACAAAACAAAACAAAACAAAAAACAGAACCAAACAACAACAGCAAAAAATCTGTGGGCAAGTGACAAAGCCAGGACTTACCTCTGGATTTACTCACTCAGAAAATACTCCTCTTACAAAAACAAAAGAATTTCTAAATAGGGGAAAACAAGGGGATTTATTAAAGTTGGAGATTAGTATGTAACTATTTTTTTTCCCCAAAGTTTCCCAGAGTAAAGTCTAGGCATTATTACTGAATCCATAAACACATATACAAAACAGAATAATTCCGTGCATTCACCCCAAGGAGGGGCTAGACAATGACCATGAAAGCACAGAGATTCATTTTAGAAGTGAAAAATTCTAAAACCTCAAATGCATTTTTAAATGATCACTCAGGCATGCTAATGGCTTTCATAGGGGTGGAGACTTCTTGCTATATTTTCGCTATCTGTGGCTCTCCATGGTTATACAAATGGGCCCACGTGTTATATCTTCCTCCTTAAAAAGACTGGGTGTGGTGGCTCATGCCTGTAACCCCAGCACTTTGGGAGGCCGAGGCGGGCAGATGAAAAGGTCAAGAGATTGAGACCATCCCAGCCAACACAGTGAAAGCCTGTGTCTACTAAAAAATGAAAAAAAATTACCCGGGTGTGGCGTGCACCTGTAGTCCCAGCTACTTGGGAGGCTGAGGCAGGAGAATCACTTGAACCCAGGAGGCAGAGGTTGCAATGAGCCCAGATGGTACCATCGTGCCACTGCACTCCAGCCTGGCGACAGGATGAGACTCTGTCTTAAAAAGAAACACCTTAGGTTCCTGCAGGAGAGGGCTGCTCATTTCTCCTGTTGCTGTGGATCGCCCACCAGCCCGGCCCTTCATGTGGTCATTCTTTTCAATGCCTCTTACAGCATCCTTAGGTGTCATGGGCACTTAGATCGGGATTACAAATGCACAAATCCAATTCTGTGCACCAAAAGCCTGTCTATGGGAGAGACACATAAGTCATCTTGAATTTCTGAGCTGAAGTCTGTGTGAGGGGAGAGGCTGAGGCTGTGGGTATAGGACAAAGAAGTTGCTGAACTCAGCACTGGATCTTCAAGAACACTTCCAGTGTGTCCCTTCAGATGAGAGAGCAGCGTGGTTCTGCACGTGGACCTGCGAGGCGCGGTGGGGAATTAGGTGTACAGATTCGTCTGTGCCAGGATAGTAAAAAGATCTGCCAAAGACATGTTTGGTGCTATGAGGGTGGGTGGGGCGACAGTCCAGGCTGGGTGAGAAATACGAGGAGGTCACATCACAAAGCAACAGTAAGTCTCTAGGGCAACATACGGGAGCCACAGTGATGGGGAAGGCCCAGGGAGCAGGGCCTGGAGAAAGGAAACGTTTGTTGCAAACCCATGAGTCCTCATTGTGACTGTAAAACTGCAGGTAAAAACTTTACCAAGAATCATCATATAACAGCAGTTTTTTTTTTAATTTGATTTTCAAACAAAAATGCAAATTCTGTGATAATAAATTGCATATTACATTTATTTTATTTTGTTTTGTTTCGTTTTATTCTTTTGAGACGGAGTCTCACTCTGTCACCCCAGCTAGAGGGCAGTAGTGAGCTCATCTCACCACAACCTCCGCCTCCCCAGTTCAAGCGCTTCTCCTACCTCAGCCTCCCGAGTATCTGGGATCACAGACACCCACCACCACGCCCAGCTAATCTTTTTTTGTATTTTTAGTAGAGATGGGGTTTCACCACATTGACCGGACTGATCTCAAACTCCTGACCTCAAGTGATCTGCCTGCCTTGGCCTCCCAAAGTGCTGGGATTACAGCCATGAGCCACCGTGCCCGACTGGCCACAGAGTTTGAGTAAAACTTCTCTTCTTTTGGAGGATAGGTACAGATCATTCCCAAATCTATAACATGCCAGTTAAGGAATTTTTTTATATACACTTTAAATTCTGGGATACATGTGCAGAATGTGCAGGTTTGTTACATATAGGTATACACATGCCATTGTGGTTTGCTGTATCCATCAACCCGTCATCTATATTAGGTATTTCTCCTAATGCTCTCCCTTCCCTAGCCTCTCACCCCACAACAGGCCACAGTGTGTGATGTTCCCCTCCCCATGTCCATGTGTTCTCTTTGTTCAACTCCCACTTATGAGTGAGACCATGAGGTGTTTGGTTTCCCGTTCCTGTGTTAGTTTGCTGAGAATGATGGTCTCCAGTTTCATCCATATCCCTGCAAAGGACATGAACTCATCCTTTTTCATTGCTGCATAGTATTCCATGGTGTATATGTGCCACATTTTCTTTGTCCAGTCCATCATTGATGGGCATTTGGGTTTGTTCCAAGTCTTTGCTATTGTAAATAGTGCTGCAATAAACATACATGTGCATGTGTCTCTGACAAAGGGCTAATATCCAGAACCTACAAGGAACTTAAACAAATTTACAAGAAAAAAACAACCCCATCAAAAAGTGGGCGAAGGAGATAAACAGACACTTCTCAAAAGAAGACATTTATGCGGCCAACAAGCATAGGCAAAATAGCTCACCATCACTGGTCATTAAAGAAATGCAAATCAAAACCACAATGAGATACCGTCTCACACCAGTTTCAATGGCGATCATTAAAAAGTAATCCTGCCTCTGTATTTTACATAATCTGAAATGTGATTTTTTTAATCCTGTGTTATTCTTCTGCAAGAGAGTAACCAGCATTTTTTGAGGCATTATTTTGTGCCAGGTAATGACACATGTTGCTTGACATGACAAATGTTGCTTCATTTAACCTCTTTAAAGATCTTCTAAGGTTTTCTTTCCTAAGACCTGATTCTCAGAGACCCTCTAAGATGATATTGAGGGTAAGGGGACTGGGCTGAGTGACTTACCCCATGCCAGGCCAAATCAGCCACAGAGCTTGCGTTCAAAAGACATTTGGACTTCAAGTACACATCTGCTTTCTCTACTGTCCTGCCCCTAGCTCCAGCTGTATTGCTCTTTCCTGTGACTGGGGAATGGGAAGACAGGGGCAGGCCATGTGGAGTGCAGAGCCTGGGCTGCAGGCAGGGGAGGCGGTGCAGAAGGCAGGAGTCGGCCGCTTCTCCTCCCGACTACCTGATGTCCAGCCCCACAGTACAGCACACCCTACTTGCCTCAGTGTTTTCACAAAAGCAAATACACGGATGTGTATTCCTTGTCAAGTCATGTCCTTATGTTCAGGTGGGAATCATTAACTCTCTCCTAATGAATTTCTTTTCTTTATCCTTCCCGGTGTTTCACTGATGTAGAGGGGAGAAGTGGATACGCGACTTGTATATGTCAATTGGAGAGATGCATTTGCAATTTTTTGACACACTTACCAAGTAAGAAACTGCACATGGGAGAGGGTGAAATGCCAGCAACTTAAGCTTTGCCCTCATCACTTCACTGGGGCATGAGTTCCCCATTGCTATGGCCACGGAGTTGGGTCCAACCTGATCATTACTTCCCGAACAGCTAGCCTCACACCTGACTGGTGGGCTGACGGACCTGTGGCCCAGGAAGGAAGGCATCAGGCAGACCCCTTGGCTTATAGAACAAAATATCACTCTGACTATTCTGTTAATTAACAGGAAGCAAATAGCCCTGCACTTGAAGACAGTGAAGCGTCTGTTTTCTTTTTGTTAGGCTGCAGATATCTTATAGCTTCTTCTCTTTCCCATATTAGATCTGTTATATCCACTAGATACAGCTTCTAACATAGAAACAGTTATAGAAATTTGGCACTGAATAAAATTTAGAGGCAATCTTGGTAGAATAGTCTGTCTTCTTCATTTTAAAGATGAGGAAGCTGAAATGAGAAATAGTTCAATGACGTGTGAGACTCTGTGCCTATGGAAGGCAGAATCACCAAAACATTGTCCTGAGAAAATTGTCAAAAATTTTGTTTAATAGCAATGGATTATGTTTTCTTATGATAAAATTGACTTGGCTAAAGAAACAATGAATGTAAAATGGTTTAATATAACTATGGGTGGGGGAAAGGCTTAAATATATTCTTCAGTCATTGACCATGTTTTAATCTCCTTTTATCTCTGTGTTTGTAAAGGGGTCCAGATGATATTGTTCATGTAATTGCCCAGATTTCCAAACCAATCACTTTCTTGATATAGAAACTTTTGAGATGACCTTGTCTACTGAATACTTAGAGTAAATTCTCATAAGAATCCTACTGAGCATACATTAATTTTGTCCCCAGTTAAAGAGGAGGAAGCTGGTGCATGGACTGGTGATATGGTGTCTTGCCCAAGGTCAAATAGCTGGCAAGAGACAAACCTGGGATTTGCACTGAGATATTCTCGCTTAGGTCTGAGCTCAGAAATGCTAAGCATAAGAGGACTTTAAGTTCTGAGACGTTTTAAAAATTTGTTTTGCATGCAAGTGTCCATGGATCATTCTTCTCTCATGGCTCTAACTGGTTACTTTTGTCATAGTTTCCCAGCGTAGGAGTGACAGCTGATGTGTCTCTTTCCGTGGTGGGAAAAGCGTAGGTGGTGGAGCATTACAGAGGCATTTTGTCCTCTATTCAGTCTAAATAGAATGATAATTTTATTTGCTTTTAATTTTAAAATAAAATATTCATTACATAAAACTCACAGAAAATTTTCCATAATAGATAAGCTAGAAACACACTAAAACCGACTGAAGAAGTGATTGAAAAAATCAATGAATTAAAATTTTCTCAAACGTCACTGAAATAAGTGTCTTAGTTCATTCGTCTGAATCTTTTCATTCTTCATCTTAACTTTACTATTTCTTTTAAAAATATTTTTAGTAATGAGTAAAGGCAGAAGTTTCCTTTTTACTTCCAAAAAAAAAAAAATATTGTATAGGTTACCTAATTTTACAAAATAGATTTCGTGATTATTCACAATTGAGTTTCCCTCTAAAACACTTGAATCACTACTTTTCTACTGTGTAAATTCTGTTTATTCAATTTCTATGATTTTTATAATCATAACAGTTACTATCATTTATAAAATTGTAACCATGACACCAAGCTCTATGTTAGGCACTTGGTATATATTTTTGTTCAATCCTTACAACATCTTGTGATGAAAATGTATATTAGAAACTCTATATCATAGATAAGCAAAACTTCCTAAATTAATTAAGTGTGAACATCAACACGTTTATTAAGTGATGTTGCCAACATTTAATTTCAAATTATCCAACACCAAATAGTGCCATTACACCTTTATATTTATTTTAGTTTTATAGTGTTTTTAAAAGTTAAGACATTAAAAAGCATTAAAAAAAAATCCAAGTATGAAGGAAGTAAATTACAGCCAAACATGAGTAACCTTTTTGAATTCTCTCACAATCTCCTTTATAATCAATCATTACCTCCTTTCTTTTATCTTCGTGACACGCAAAATTTGGAGTTTATTCCAGAAACTTACTGAACATGCAGATGTAAGTTTTCCTAAGAAAAATATTAGCATGTTTTCTTGGGAGACATAGAGATATTTAGAAGCATGATTGAAGATGAGTGAAAGATGAAGCCATGAATGAAACGTAAAATATCTGTGTAACTGCTGCTCCAGAGAGTGTCACTGGAAGAGTGACTGGAAGTAATTTATTCCCCATTTCTGGCCACGACCAGTGGTGAGAATGTGAGTATTTTCCCATTCGGCACCTTCTCCTCTCTAGACATGTGCAAACGTGTGTTTACTCCCCTACCTCCAGTATTCTTGTTAGCATGCAAACTCTGGCAAGCCTCCTTGTCTCTTTGCATGTCTAGAAATAGCAGGTAGTAGGAATTGAAGGCACTTAAGTGGTGTCTGTGACTGATGATGCAAGACATAGAGCCTGGCTCACCTGCGCCCACTCTCCCAGGGCAGTCTCCCTGACAGCTCGTCCTGGGACTGGGGGTATTCAGAGTCCTTGAGTTTCAGGCGCCTCTGTGGTACTTCCTGTGTCAGCCATCCCACCTGTCACCTGCTTTCCGACGAGACACTGCCTTATGAGACCACATCTCAGCCCCAGGCCTCATCCCCAGGAGAAACTTGGTTGCCCTGTCTTCATTTGTTTAATTAGATTGTTTAATATGTAAGAATAAATACACATATGTGTATTTTTATCCACTCAAACCTCTTCCTTTCTGGTTTACATAACTTTTTTTTTTTTTTTTTTTATACTTTAAGTTCTAGGGTA
>NW_012114766.1:3386219-3408609 GCF_000951035.1 Colobus angolensis palliatus | reverse complement strand
TGCAGAAATCACCGGTCTTCTGTGTCACTCGCGCTGGGAGTTGGAGACTGGAGCTGTTCCTATTCGGCCATCTTGCTCCGCCCCCCCCTACATAACTTTTTTGAGATCATTCTTTTTCATATATTTGTAAAGAACCTCCTTAAGTAGCTGTTTTTTAAATTAATCTTATTATTGGAAGTTCACCTTTCAGCCAAGTTGGTGATAAGGAGTGTGTTGATATAATACCTGAGACATTTAAAAATCTGTAAATATTTTCTCTTCCTTCTCACATAAAGTAGCCTCTTTTCTGAATAAACATACTAAGCAGAACATCCTTTTCCCTTCTATCCAGGGCTCATAGTGCTGTTGGCCCATGCTACCACAAAAGAGTTTTGTCATGCTACCAAAAAAGAAAAAACTAACTTTGATTTGTATTTCCTCAAACATAATCCGCTTGTTCTTCTGGGTTTGTGTACAGAATTCTTCTGGTGTTGTTAGTGTTAATTCTGTGAGGTGACGTATTCCTATTATTCTCATACAGCTTTATTTCATTTACAGAGGCCATAATAAAGCACTTTTAACTTCATTCTCAATGCTTTAATCAGTCGTAAAAGTGTATCTTCCATTATTTTTCTAATTATTGATTCTGCGCCCATAATTATTTCTCAACAAACTTCAATATCTTTTGCTTTCATCTAGAGAATCTATAATTTTCTCTCATCGTCTTTTCATCTTTTGTTCCTTCAAAGTTTCAGCACAGTCATTCCACACATCTTTGGTTGATTGATGTAAATGTTAATTCTGTATTTTATCACATCTAATGATGTTCTGGTTTATTCTGTATCAGTTATTGTACTGCGACTTTTAAATTCCCAGTCTCTCATTTTTTAATACTTACTCTACCCTCTTTCATACATCTGAGAGCAGATGTCAATAATTTACTGAGATCTGCTTGTGATGCTTGGGTTGCTTTATTTCAGGGGTAATAGAAATTCTCCTGAAATTCTCACTAGCTTATTCTCCCATTTTATGCACGAAAAAAAATTTTTTTTGACTGTTTCTCCATCACTGTTTTGTTTGCTTACATTCCCTGGTGCACTGGTTAGTCTTTGTTGTTCTGCCATAAGTATTTTATCTCTCTGCCAATTTCACTGGCATTTTCATGGGTTTTGCTTCAGAACTTTTCCTTGCCGCATTTGTCACTATCGTTTTCACATGACTCCCAACTTGCTACTCACCTGGAATTTAACGAATCTCACCTTACTCCTCAAGCATCCACAATTTCTTCATCTAAGTGTTTAGTCAAAACCACACTTCTTAAGAGAAGCAAAATACTACTACTGCAATAGGGAAGGAAGTATGCAGGTGATAAAATGTGTCGGGAATTCGAAAGATAAGAGGTCATTTTAGATAAAATTGGAGTTAGAAATTGCAGAGTCAGACAGAAGATGGATGAGTTTTTCTTGGTTGTAAAGACTCATGAGATTTGCAATAACAGAATACTTCAAATGCTGGCAGAATGTGGCTGGGGTCTGGCAGGCATGACAAGGTTTTTATGAAGGGTCACCACGAGGACAATAATGAACACAACTGCCATTGATCAAGTGTCTGCTGGATGCCGACAGGAAGTACACACCTTGCCTGCACTGCATTGTTTAATCCTAGAAACCCCGTGGGGAAGTCAGTATCATTCTCATTTACAGATAAGACAGACAGTTAAACAATTCTTTCAAGACTCTCATTGAGTAAGCAGCAAAGCCCAGACTCCCTCTTTGATCAATGTGATTGTACTCGTTCATTTAAAAAATGATTTAAAAAAATTGTTAACTAATATATAATAATGGTACCTATTTATGGGGTACATGTTTCAATACTGGTATACAACGTGTCATCGATCAAATCATGGTAATCAACATATTCGTCACTTCAAATATTTATCATTTATTTGTGTTGGAGACATTTAAATTCCTGTTTTCTTGCTCTTTTGAAATACACAGCAAATTGTTGTTGACTATAGTCACCCTGCAGTGCCGTCGAATGCTGGAACTGATTCCACCTATGTAACTGGACTTTCGTACCCCAAACCAACCTCTTCTTGTCCACCCCAACCCGGCCTCCATGTTGTCAGTTACATGTGGAAGCTTAAAAAGTTGATCTCATCCAAGCAGAGAGTTGAACAGTGGCTACCAGGGGCTAGGAGGAGTGTGTCGAGGAGGGGAGGAGGGGGTGGGGGCTAGGAGGAGTGTGTTTTGGGTGGAGGGAGGGAGATGGAGGGCAAGGAAAGAGGGGGGTTGCTTTTTATACCATTTTCAAACCACAGGTGGGCCGAGACAGAGAAAACTAAGCCAAGTCTTCTTGGGAATCCTTTCCAGTGGATGGGGCACATCCAGCTCCTTTGGCTATCTTGATCTGAGACTAATTTTCTCTGTAGCAGGGCAGCACAAAGAGAATTACGGGAATTTCCGTACCATTTAAAGCTGACAGAAGGGAGTTGGCAGGGCCCTGAGGGTGGGGATGTCAGTAATACTTAAACTTCCAGAGAACCGTCTGGGAGATTTTAGCACGAAACACCAAGTTTCTTGATTTCCTGCCATCTGATGCCATCCCAAGACTGCTGTGCATTTCACTGCCTGGGCAAACTGTGTTTTCCTACTTTGAATCACTAGCAGCTTTGACTTTTTGTAGCACAGGCTGGTAGTCATAGAGTTACATGCGAAATAATGTATGAATCCTCTTCTTAATAGCAGTGCATTGAATTGTGGTTTATGAGGGACTCCTAGTGTTTATATGTGGGGCTAAACATCTCAAATAAAGCAAGGATAACCCAGAATTAATGATATGTATTTCTAACTCCCTTTCTTTTTTTTTTTTGAGTGTTCAAATTGTGAACTTTCTTTTTTCTCGGTTGGAATCAAATCTTCGTAATTTCATACTGGATACTGTGGGCTATTGGTATGTGCTGCATACAGATATAAAGGCTTCTATGTGTATTTTTGGTTAATTTATTAGATTTTATTTTTAGAGCAGTTTGTACAGCAAAATTAATCAGAAGACGTAGTTTCCCTATACCTCCTGCCCCCACACATGCACAGCCTCCCCGCTGTGAACATCCCAACCAGAGTGGTGCATTTGTTACAATTGATGAACATGCATTCATGCCAAATTACCAAAGTCCATAGTGCATGTTAGGTCTCACTCCTGCTGCTATTTACTCTATGGATTTGGGCAACTGTATGAAGTCAGTGTCCAACATTGTAACATCACACAGAGGTTTCACTGTCCTAAAAATCCTCTGTGCTCCTGCTCTTCATCCCTCCCTCCTCTAACCCCTAACAATCACTAATCTTTTTACTGTCTGCATAGTTCAGCCTTCTCCAAAATGTCATACAGTTGAAATCTTACAACATGTCGCCTTCTAAAATTGGCTTGTTTCACTTGGTAAAATACATTCAGTTTTCCCCATGTCTTCTCATGGCTTGACAGCTCATTTCCTTTCAGCCCTTGATAATATTCCATTGTCTGAATGTACCACAGGTTTTCCGTTCACCTGCTGAGGGACATCTTGGTTGCTTCCTAATTTTGGCGATTATGAATAAAGTTGCTATAAACACACATGTGCAGGTGTTTGTGTGGACGTGGACATACAATTTTTTTTTTTTTTTTTTTTTTTGAGATGGAGTCTCACTCTGTCTCCCAGGCTGGAGTGCAGTGGTGCGATCCTGGCTCACTGCAAGCTCCACCTCCTGGGTTTACGCCATTCTCCCGCCTCAGCCTCCCGAGTAGCTGGGAGTACAGGCGCCCACCACCACGCCCAGCTAATTTTTCTGTATTTTTGGTAGAGACAGGGTTTCACTGTGTTAGCCAGGATGGTCTCGATTTCCTGACCTTGTGATCTGCCAGCCTCAGCCTTCCAAAGTGCTGAGATTTGTGTGGACATACGTTTTCAGCTTTTGGTGGTAAATTCCAAGATATGTGATTATTTCATTATTTGATAAGAATATATTTGGTTTTATGAGAAGCTTCCAAAGTATCTTCCAAAGTGACTGTACCATTTTGTATTCCCATCAGCAATGACTGTTGTATGTGTTTTTCTGTAGGAAATTTACATGTATATTTATCCAGTCTCTATGGTAGATATATTTGGGCAGGTTGCCACCTAATCATTAATTATATTTTTAGTTGTTTAATGATTGGCCCTTACAACCTCAGGTGAAAACAACTAAAATTATTTGATAATTTTTATATTCTAAGAAAGTGTGAACTTTCTTTTAAAATGTGTAATCGTTCTTCTTGCAACAGTGTTAATAGTTTTCAGACATAAACTTGCTATCATGTTTTTTATGAGGAAATTCACAGTTTGAAAGGCCTTTCTTCTGATACATGATTTGAAATGGAATGAATCAGATACATTATAGCCTCAGATTTCCAGTGTTCCTTCCTGTGTGTTCTAAGTTGTCATTTCTAACCCATTAATTTCAAACCTACAGTTATTAATTAAAGCATTTGTAAAATATCTTATTCCAAGACGTACGGCCTTGGTACTGATTTATATTGTGCTGTCGGTTCTAAACCTTGGAAAATTATAAAATCTTTCTCCTATTCATTTTCTTTCCATCACAGTTTCTGACACAAACATGTTATTCAGAAAAACAAATGTAGTTTACTGAAGAACATCAAAAGGAAAAATTAAAAAAAAATATTGCTATCAAGGAAGAAACCCAATGATGCATACATTTTTCTCGGGGTGTGTGCGTATGTGTGTGTGTGTATGTGTGTGCATGTGTGTGTGTGTGCGCGCACATGTACAGAGGGAGAGATCATAGTGATCAATTGATACACTTGGATTATTTGGGTTTAATTGAATCAGGAGAAGTGGTCTCTTTATTTGAATGGACCCATATCAAATGAATTATTTTTCAGTAAATTGAAATTACATAGTATATTTTATTTTTGATTTTTGGGAAGTGTTTTCATTTTGTTTATAAATTAATATTTTATCAAGGAAAATATATATTATTTGAATCAAAGTAACAATAGTATTTCTTTCCTGCAAAATCATTTATATACTTATTGAGTCATTCTTATCATCTTGCAATATTCTCCATTAAAAGAAAAAAATCCTCTCTGACAGATTCTTACTTCTCTTCATTCATGTTAGTTAAAATATCTCAGAGATCTCCAGAACAACTTATTCCACTTCCTTACATCCCCTTCTGCCAATCCAGTTTAGCGCTTCTTCCATTCCTACAACTCTGCTGTTCTTTCTTGCCGTAGTTATCCATGTCCTCCATCCAGTCAAGTCCACACGTCTCATCTTAGAGCTCATCTGATTCACATTCTTAGTAGCATTTCAACACATTTGATCACTCTCTCCTTCTTAAAATCTTTAGGTTTATGGATTTTTCACAAAACACCATATTCTTGGTGTCCTCCCTATCATAGATTCTTCTTTGTCGTTTCTTCCTCAATTCTTTGACCTCTAGATATGAAAGAGACTGCAGCTCATCCTCATTCCTCTTCCTTTCATGTGCCTTCCTTGGATACTCTGACAGAGTCTTAGTATTTTAGGTGGCATCTATGGTTAGGGACCCCCATTTATGTGTATCGAGTCCTGAATCTTTCCCAAGCTCCACACTGTTTTTTCTAAATGCTCATGGGACACCTTGGCTTGACGTACCATCTAGAAATGTCTAAAAGTCATGCAAAGCTTACAGACGTCAATATGGCTAGCAAGAGTGCCCAGCACTTACCTCCTTCATAAAGAAGAACCAAAATGACAAGTAGATAAGTACAGTGTCTAGGGGAGAACACTGTAGTGAAGCAACAGAGAAAAGAAGACCCTCTGAGGCATGGAAACTCAAGACGGCAGCATAAAGAAGAATGTGAAGTGCCAGGATAGGATCTGTACGGTGCCAAGAATGGGCTCCCCATTGTAGGGAGAAGGTAAGTTGGAGATTCCTGGATGAGGAAAAGCTAATAAAAATTTATCACTACTGGAATGGTCCTACAAGAAATGCTCATGGGAGCCCTTCATCTGAAAGTGAAAGGATGATAACCACTATCGTGAAGACACATGGTAGAGTAATATTCACTGGTAGAGCGGACAAATAAATGAGAAGGAAAGAAAACCATATCACGACGGAAAACCACCAAACTACAAAGATAACCAAGAAGAGCATGAGAATGGAACAAAGGATGTACAAAACAACCAGAGCAGAATTAACCAAGTGACAATATAATTTAAAAAGCAATATCCAAGTATATACTGCCTTTCAGAAACTTGCTACACCTGTAAAGATACACGTAGACTGAAACTGAAGACATGACACGAGATTGTCCATGCAAACAGAAGCCAAAAACTAGCAGGAAGAGCTCTACATGTATCAAATCACATGGACTTTAAGTGAAAAAATGTGAAATAGCTGGGTATGTTGTCCCTGTAATCCCAGATACCTAGAAGGGTGAGACATGAGAAAGCTTAAACCCAGGAGATAGAGGTTGCAGTGAGCTGAGATTGCACCACTGCACTCCAGCCTGGGTGACAGAGCAAGACTGTGTCTAAATAAATAAATAAATAAATAAATGGAAAGGAAGATGAGAAAAATGTAAAATGAGACAAAGACAAAAATAATGTATAATAATTATAAACGTATATGCACCCAACACCAGAGATCCCAGATATATAAAGCAAACATTATTGAAGGGAGAGATAGACCCCAATATAATAATAGATGTGGACTTTAACATCCTACTACTCTCAGCATGGAACAGATTATCTAGACAGAAAATTAATAAAGAAGTGCTAAACTATACTGTAGACCAAATGGACCTAACAAACATTTATAGAGCATTTCATCCAACAGCTGCAGAATACACATTTTTCTCATCAGCACCTGAACATTCTTCAGGACTGATCGTATGTTATCCCACAAAACAAGAGTCAATAAATTTTTTAAAAGTCAAACTTATATCAAGTATCTTTTTTTGACCACAACAGATAAAATTAGAAATAAATAACAAGAGAAACTTTGGAAACTGTGCAAATACGTGGAAATTAAACATGTTCCTGAGTGTCCAATGGGCCTTTGAAGAAATAGACCAATGGGTCTGTAAAGAAATTAAGAAGAAAATTTAAAAATAATTCTTTTTTTTTTTTTTGAGTCAGAGTCTCACTCTGTTGCCCAGGCTGGAGTGCAGTGGTATGATCTCTGCTCACTGCAACCTCCACCTCCCAGGTTCAAGCGATTCTCCTGCCTCAGCCTCCCGAATAGCTGGGGCTATAGGCATATGCCACCATGACGAGCTAATTTTTGTATTTTTCGTAGACGGGGTTTCACTCTGTTTACTAGGCTGGTCTCGAACTCCTGACCTCGTGACCCACCCACCTTGGCCTCCCAAAGTGCTGGGAAATAAAAATAGAAACACAACATACCAAAACCTATGAGATACAGTAAAAGCAGTGCTAAGACGGTATTTTGTAGCATTAAACACCTATATCAAAACAGTAGAAAGATTTCAAATAAACACTCCTAGCCCTGCGGCCTGGAGGAGTTGATGTTCAGTGAGTTATTGTAGGGTGAGGCCAGTGCTTCCCTCCACGAACAAGTCACATGGTGTCTGCCCTCAATGCTTACAGGGAGCTCTGCAGGGCAGGCAGAACAGCAAACCAACCAAAAGCGTCAACCCAGGGAATATTATGAAGGGGATAGACAGGATTTTGGCAAAGCGACAGGCTTTCTCGGACAGAGTGGGCTGTGGAACCATGGCTGAGGGAGGAACATTAAGCAGGTACTTAAGAAAAATGGCAGGAATAGAAACCCAAACATGCATGTTCTCACTTACAAGTGGGAGCTGAATAGTGAGAACACATGGACACAAGGAGGGGAACAACCCACACTGGGGCCTGTTAGGAGAGCTTTAGGGAAAAGAGCTAATGCATGCTGGGCTTAATACCTAGGTGATGGGTTGACAGGTGCAGCAAACCACCATGGCATGTGTTTACCTATGTCACAAACCTGCACATCCTGCACATGTACCCTGGAACTTAAAAACAAATAATAAAATAATTATATACATATATATGTGTGTGTTTGTGTGTGTATATATGTGTGTGTGTATATATATATGTGTATATATGTGTGTATATGTATATATGTGTATATATGTGTGTGTATATGTGTATATATGTGTGTATATATATGTGTATATATGTGTGTGTATATGTGTGTGTGTGTGTGTGTGTGTACATATATATACACAGAGAGAGAGAGACAGAGAGAGAGAGAGAGAAATATGGAGCATCCAGTTCCAGGGACAGCTGAGGGAGTCCATGCAAGACATAAGGAGGGTGCATATGTTGGAGGAACTAAAACTATTTTGGCTCAATGTCATTGAAGTTGCTCACAACTTGAAACGTATTATCCTTTTGTCTTCACTTTTCATTTGCATCTCTGGCTCTCTTTTACTATGAAATAATTGCATATTTGGTTAAAAATATACGTATGTCTATTTTACAGCTGCATATATGCATAAAATGCCATATCCTCTGACAAACTAAAAGCTGTCTATGCAAGACCAAGGCTGCATTTTCTGTTTTTACTGAGTGTCAACAGCATGGAGTAAAGATGTGTATTTGACAACAGGACTGGCTGATTGTTGAGATGAAATACTGACAAAGACTTTCTCTGTCTACCTTTGCCTTGGCTTGAAAGAATTACAGAATGGTCCTTTTTCCACCCCTAATGAGAGCCCGTTCATACAGTGTGAATCCTGTCTGTACTCATTACAAATCGGCCAAACATGACACCCAAACCTTAATGAATTATCATCGCTTCCCACCAGAATTGTAAACAAGTCAGCACTGGGTTCACATGTCAGAAAGGAAGCTACCAGGTTTCAATGATGATTCTTCAGTTTTAAAATTATCTAATTATCAGATGATGGTCACTTACAAACTGATGCGTGAGAAACAAAAACAATAGAAATAAAAATATCAGGTGCTACGTTTCACATGCAGTATTTACGCTGGTTTGCAACAGCTATCAACCTCGACACCTGTGTCAAATCGGATTGCTGAAATAATGTATTCATACCAACACTGCAATTTGAAATAGTACGTTTTTAAAAATAAATCATAATGACTATATTACTAATTTTAGTGAGAATTACAAGTAGCAAATTTAATGTATTCCTTATTGGCATTGCTTGGAAAAGCACCTGTTTAGAGCCTGTTGGAATTGTGAACATGGACTTGGGTATTAGTGGGAAGTTTATCTTCCCTATGCTACCACATGCTCTTTTCTTTCAAGCTGAACAAATGGGCATTTGGTACTTTTCTACACTGTTTCAGAATTTCTGTTTCATTCAAACATAGAGCTTATTAAAACGTACTTCCAATATTATGGTTTCTGTTCTTGCTGTCCCATCCCTCTTCCTCCTTCCTTTCTCACACCCTCCGCATCTTTCTCGTTACATCTCTCTCTCTCCCTCTCACTTATATATCCATCTATCTATGTACCATCTGTCATTTCTCCATCCACCCATCCATCCATCCAGTCTATCATCTATTTACTATCTGTTATCTATCTATCTATCTCTCTATCCTCTAATCTGTCTATATCTTCTAATCTTCTACCATCCATCAAATCTATCATCTATCTGTCATTCCTCTAATTATCATCGTGTATTTATCTTCTTTAATTTTTTCTCCATACTACCCAGGGTTCTAACCTAACTTTTCCTTCCTCATAGTATTGGCCACCAAAGGAAGCATTTCTTCTTTCAGGAGAAAAAGATCTTGTGCTCTACAGAAAGAAGTTAATAGATGATAATATACTGGCACATCAGACATAAACTAGTGTTGTACAGATGTCTCAGTGCTGGTCATCATGACAAAGTATTCTTTGTAAAAAACAAACAAAAAACTTACAGGCTTTGCAAGACTTTGTATCCTCATAAAGTCTTTTGGGGTGTTAATATGGATAATTAAATGAAATATGCATATAGAACTTTATATTTATTGCAGGGCATTCTGGGTCTGGTCAAAATATGTGTCATTAACTATAACCAACATTTCTTTTGCTTATATTTATTTAGTTATTGGTTAATCCAAACACTCAAATACTGAAAATGTTAAAGTAAACATTTAGTAGATATTTGACTTAAAAGTGTTGTAGAGGCTAAATTTCATTTTTAGAAGTGAAAATACATGAGTTGGGAGTACTGGAAATTCTGAAGTTCATAAAATTCTGTAATGCCAGGCTATCAAATGTATATAATTATCCATGTAACTACTTAAAGCAGCTCTGGGATCATTTGACATTGGTATTAAGGAGCAAAATTTAACACTATAACTAGATATTTACAGTATTTATTAAAAGTCATGTGAAGGCCGGGCGCGGTGGCTCATGCCTGTAATCCCAGCACTTTGGGAGACTGAGGTGGGTGGATCACGAGGTCAGGAGATCGAGACCATCCTGGCTAACACGGTGAAACCCCGTCTCTACTAAAAATACAAAAAAAAAAAAATTCAGCCGGGTGAGGTGGCGGCGCCTGTAGTCCCAGCTACTCGGGAGGCTGAGGAAGGAGAATGGCGTGAACCCGGGAGGCGGAGCTTGCAGTGAGCTGAGATCCGGCCACTGCACTCCAGCCTGGGCGACAGAGCGAGACTCCGTTTCAAAAAAAGAAAAAAAAGAAAGAAAGAAAGTCGTGGGAAGTACCCACTGTTCTAAGTCACTGTTTTGTACCTTGTATTTAGGTCATCAAACTTGCCTTTGAAGAATTTGAGCTGGAGCGGGGCTATGACACCCTGACGGTTGGTGATGCTGGGAAGGTGGGAGACACCAGATCGGTCTTGTATGTGTGAGTATGTTCTTGAGCTTCTTCTCCTCTTATGCATGCAATGTGGGGCATGGTGGATGGAGATCAGATTCTGCTACTGGCTTGCAATTCGGCCTCAGGTGTTTGGTTAGTGCCATTTATGGCTAATCTAGTGGCCTGCAATCTGATTTCATATGAAAACAAAATATGAGTGTAATTTAGGATTATGTTTTATCTGTTTCAACTGTTTTCCTTCATTAAAAATATGTTTATGGCAAAAATTAGTACACTCATGAGGTAGCAAAAATTAATAAATTTTTCAAATCAACTCCCCCCCTTTTTTTTTTTGAGACAGAGTCTCACTCTGTCACCCAGGCTGGAATGCAGTGGTCCGATCTCAGCTCACTGCCACCTCCACCTCCCAGGTTCAAGCAATTCACCTGCCTCAGCCTCCTGAGTAGCTGGGATTACAGGTGTGCGCCATCATGCCAGGCTAATTTTTGTATTTTTAGTAGAGACGGGGTTTCCCCATGTTGGCCAGGCTGGTCTCGAACTCCTGACCTCAGGTGATTTGCCCACTTCAGCCTCCCAAAATTCTGGGATTACAGGTGTGAGCCATCGCGCCCAGCCAACCCCCCTTTTTTAAACTCTCTCCTCTGCTTCCCTGTGATATTACATTATCAGGGTTTTTAAAGAAGTGCAGATGCTTTCTAGTTTGGGAAATATAGGTCTTTTTTGGAATAATGTCATACACCTTTCCACGTTTTCTGTAAAGCTTCGTGATAAAGTAACAGACATCATGGGGAAAAGTGTTGGGGGTGACTCAGTGTACCTCTGAAGAACTCTGTTTCCAGAGTCTTAGCAAGAATGGTGACAGCCCTTGCTGTGAACATTTGCAGACTGATCCCACTTCTCAGTTTTTACCATGATCACAGACTGTTCTGCAGCCTTATGACCTGGGCATCTGCTTTAGCTATGTCCAGAGAGAGGGCCTCAAAGACAGTTTCTGTGCATTTTATCAGACCTGGTGTATCAAAATTAGGAAAATGATTTGGGGGTGTACTTCCTCTATGTTTTGAGCAGAAAGGAAATACCCGCCTTATTTGCCTTTGCAACGCCACAGATAGCTTCTCTTCATGATGTAGATCTTGAAACCACTAAACCAGAGCATCTTTCATTAATGGAAAGTGTTCTGCAGGTGTTCATCTTGGTTTCTTTGTCTTCTTATATACTATTGAAGATGCCTCTTCATTTGTGAGGAAGCTTGCCCCTGGTAGCATCCCATATTTCTATGCTAGAAAAAATATGCAGTCTATTATACTCACCTTATCCCCTTATTTATTGATTGCTTATGAGACAATTCACACATTGAAAAAGCTCTAGCCAACTATTCTGTATATTCCCTTAAAAATCAATACAGCCAGAATAGGACTCCACCAGGAACGTGCCTCCTACCTTCATTGTATCTTGAATACTTTGCAAGACAATACGTACTTCTAGCTTATCTTCCTGCTGGCCTATTCCAACTATTACTAATCATCATAATTGAAATTATGTTGCTGGACCACAACTTATGATAATAATGATGAAAACAACACTAGTAATATCATAGCTAACTTTTATGTATCTCTTACGTACCATGCACTGTGTCAAATGCATAATACCTTTTAGCTTATCCGATCTTTACTATAATTCTGGGAATTTGGGGCTAATAATATCATTGTTTTGTTGGTGATAAAGCTGAAGTTTTGATAGGTTAAAGGATTTACCCCAATTCACAAACCTAGTGTATGCTGAGGCAGGGATTCCAATTCAGGGATGTGATATTGTTCCGGGATCTGGAGTCTTCGTCGCCTGTAGACCTACCATGATTTTAACCTGGTTCCCTTTGACAGTCTTTTGCATCTGATGCTCACACCCCCACCCCATTATTTCACTTCTACCAGCAGCTGTGAAGTGAATGTCTTTGTATATAGACCTTGGCATACTTGTTTGGTATACCTTCAGGAACATTTCCAGCGAGGAATTTTGGGATGAAGAGGCATCTTCATTTACATGGTAATGTTTCTCCAATTATCCCCCCACAAAATTTATATAAACCACAGTGGAACATAAAGCATCCTATTTTTCCACACCCTTGCCAAATGATGACTCTTTTTTGTTGACAAATTACAAGGGTAAAAAAATAGGCTTTTTTATTTTTAAAAACAGAGTCTTACATCTGAGGGCCCAGATACCTATATTGTGAGCAAACCTCCAAGGTGATCGTCACACACACTGCCTGCTTTTGACCTGGGACAGTGCTGGGAACAGCACCACAGTGGATAGAAACGAGCCGGCAAGTCAAAGACGGAGTTTCTGGCTCCAGCTATTTGCTATCCCCATGGCCCTGAGGGAAGTCATTTTCCCTCTCTCTACCTCTCTTTTCCTGGCTATAAAATATGTATAATAAACTTTTCCAGCCCCTGGAAATGAGAAAAATGAAATAATGCATGCGAACACTCCGGAGAGCTGAAAAATGTAACCCACACATATTATTGTTACCAAAACACCGAATTTAAGAGAGGATGTCACTAAAATAAATGAGAAAAATTGTTAAATAACGGCGACATTTAAAATATCAATGCAGCTAGGTGATGCCGTATGCAATCCCTTAGGCTATTATTAAAGATCTACAATCATAACTCATTTTTTTAATGCAATTTGTTGTTAAGAAAGCAATTGCAAACTCTGTATTACATTGACATAAGGGTTATTAGAGCCTTCTCTCAATAGCTTGAATCTATAAGTGAAAAACTAAATAGCCGACTGAATCAAACTGAGATGCCCTTTGGGAAACAGTGTAACCAGGACCAGCGGGGCATTTAATCAGCTGCAGAAGAGGAAGGAAAAACCACTGATATATGTCCTCAGTGTACCAGATCACAGAAAAATAACAGAACACAGTCAGAGAATCACAGCTGGTCTCTTTGAATAAACAGGTAATTTCAGGTGATACATCAACAAATACTTTTGGGTACTTATATGCAAACATTCTTCCCAGCATGGAGTCTAACATCTAACTGGAATAGTTTAAATACTAGTCAGTATATGAAGTCAGAGGATCACATGACACACATTTTAAATAAAGCAGCAGTTTAAAACCTCTTCATGGCAGACTGGCATTCCCTACTTTAAACTCAATATTTTGTGGGTTTCCTTCTTGTGGGAAATATGGAATTCTAGTTAAATCTGGATTAGAAGAGAAATTTGGAAAATGAAATAGCCTAAAAGTAGATCGCTCACCCTAAATAGGGTTTTAAAATTTCTTATTTCTGAAGAGAAATTTGGAAAATGAAATAGCCTAAAAGTAGATAGCTCATCCTAAATAGGGTTTTAAAATTTCTTATTTCTGGTAGTGATTTTTCATTTACTTAATTTTTATGACACAATATGAAAGAATAAAAACATTAAGGAACTCCTTCAATAATCCACCTTCCCTGAGAAGTGAATGAAGGAACTTGGGTCATATTTATAGAATGTCAGACTGAAAAGAAAATTAAGTAACTTTGTTTGCAAATGTCTGTTGAGTTCTTTCCAAGCACGTCTATTGAGATTGTTCTTGAATTTAATTTGCAGAGGAACTGCATGGAGAGGTATGGCCTTCCCCGGACTTCCTCTGGCCTTTGCAGCTATTAGCCATTGGTCACCAGGGGATTTCATTAATTCCAGATGTTCTGTGGGCGGCAGGCACAGGTTACAGTTTTAAAATGCCCATCCATCTACGAGAATGACTAGTCAATATTATTGGAGACATCTGTGAGCACGCAGGGTACCCTCTGCCTAACCAGATGTGTGGATCAACAAATCAGGATCCTGGTTCTTTCTTAGGGCTGGATTAATCCATTTTTGGTGAAACCACTTCTTGCTCCCAGACAGTACCTGGTGTGCCTGAGACTTCATTTCTCCCTGCTGTTTTCCGCTGATCCTGAGTCAAAGGGCATCATTCTCTTTTTATTAAAGACTGCTGAAGAGCCATAAAAAAGCAGGCACTATGCACAGACATATGCGTGTTTGTGTGCGTATCTTTATAGATCTTTAATGTTATCACAGAGTTAACCACTAAACATTTAGTGCTTTGGGGGAAAGCATACACAATTGATGTTGGTAATAAAGAGATAAAGATATTGACTTAAATACATCCTAGATTTTAAAAAAATCAGAAAACATGATTAGAAATCAAACCAATTAGAAACAAGATTCTTAAAACTCTGGAATCACATGATCCCAACTATTTTTCTGTGTATTATCTTTCACATAATGGCACAGCCTGTGAGTCTGAATGCCACTGATAGTATAGACAGACTCAACTGTTTGAACCCTGTTCTTGACTTAAAGTCTATCCATTGTTAGCTTTTCTTTCCCGGCCTCTTATCTGGAAGCTTTCTTGCTTGATTCTTTGAATAAGTATTTATTGAATGCCAAATATTATGCTAGGCCTCAGCTAGGAGACAGAGAGAAAGAATAAGCCATTGTCCTAGCCTTGAGGACTAATTAGCCTACTGATATAAATTTCATATAATTAGCAATAGGAATCTATATTATTAATAGTAAGAGTGCTAGTATTGCTATAAATTTTATTTTATATTTTATACTATGAGAAGCATGCTATCTTCTTCATACATTTATCTATTGGTTTTAGCCTTGAATGTAAGAGGTCAAAAGAAATGTTATTGGCCAAGCATGGTGGTACATGCCTATAATCCCAGAACTTTGAGAAGCCGAGGAGGGAGAAATACTTGAGGCCAGAAGTTTGAGACCAGCCTGGGCAACATGATGAAACCACATCTCTACAAAAAAAAAAAAAATTAGCCGGGTGTGATGGCGCATGCCTGTAGTCCCAGCTACTCAGGAGGCTGAGGTGAAAGGATCGATTGTGTCCAGGAGATCAAGGCTGCAGTGAGCTATGATCACCCCACTGCACTCCAACCTGAGCAACAGAGGAAGACACTGTTTCAAAAAGAAAAAAAAATGATAATAATATTATGAGTTTCTAAACATTTATTTGGTTTGAGGTTAGAAAAAAAAAAGTCACCTCTTCTAAGTATATTTTGATTGCATCTTAGTCTTCCGTGTCTACAAAGTAAATTACTCATAAAATATACATCTCTAATGGGATACAAACAAGTTTAAGAACATATAAAACCATTAATATCAAAATGTTGATGGGATCTTGTTATTAAAAAATTGGTAATATTACTAAATGAGGTTTGAACAATGCCTTGAGGATTTATATGATTTCTGGGAAATCACAAAATATTCCATGGGATTCTTTTAGCACTTATTGCAATTTATAAGCTTCCAGGAACTCTTAAAAACATTCACAAATAATTTTGGCATTAAAAAGGGACCCCTGTTCTTGACAATGTATTGGTAGGTACCTCATTTGAAAATTCTATCTGGCAGTTCAATTATTCTAAGTAGATAAACGTAAGAATTCTAAATATTTGTACACCAAATTTACCCGATACTTTGGTGGGTGTAAAATATCCTCCTTGTGACTAGATGCATCGATTTATATACGGTATTCCTAAAATATGCCTTAAATGTGTGCTGATAATACATCAATCACTGTTGTCTGAAGAGGGCAGCCCAGTTACTAGAATAACCAAGTCACTTCTGTATAATTGCTAGCACAGTCTTGGCCTTCTCCTCTAGTAATTGGTTACTCGGCCTGGTTAGTAGAGTGTTGTTATGCCAGGGAGTGCTTTTGTGTCACCTTCTGTGTGTGGCAGGTTCAGGACCAACTTCCCAGAATCAAGGAGAATTGAGTAGCCAGCCTTCGTCGTTACCACTGGAGAGTTCAGACATTGCCACACCTCTCTGGACACCCTTTGTGGTTTGGGCTTCCTCTTCCTAGAACCCTGTCTCTAGGGGAATAAACAAACCGCTGGGCTTTAGCATTTTGGATCTGGGCTAGCAGCTGCAGTGGAGCTATCTGAGAAAGCCAGCACAGTCAGGGACCTTGGGGACCCAGCAGACGTGTCTTGAGGGCACCCTTCCTACAGGGAAGAAGAAGCCATAGGTCCCACAGGAAGCTGAGTCCACAGGAAGCTGCTGCAGATAAGGGGGGGGGGCTCCATTTCAGCTAATTTGGGGTCCAGGCAGCTGAGTGAACACCTGGAGTCATTTCCAGCTGTTCTGGCTGTTTTGTCACAGGTATAGACTCACTGTGGCTATTTTCTCTAAGGAGCCAAAAAATGCATGCCTGTTTTTATAGACCCAGAAGACCTAGGAATCTCTTCCACAATTCATCAGTCAAAAACATTTAAATATTTTATTGTTTGTTTTTTCATCTCAAAGTAACATCGAAGGCTGTTATTATGTTGGGGAGATAAGTCCATTAAAACAACAGATGGCGTATATAGTGCAGCATCCCTGACTCCCTCTCTTATGCCTTTTACCCTCAAAGAATTGTTGCATCAAATAGAATGGTAGATAAAAAATAGTTTTAAAAAGGTTAAAAGCACAGTACAAGGAGAAGGTAATATTGTATTACTATAGTTATCATCGCTGTCTTAATATAATAAAACATCCAGAGTTCTGCCATGTTCAGAATGAAATTTAAAAATGAAATGTAATGGAAAGGAAGAAGGAAAGAGGAGACTGAACTGTCATTTAGTGCACCTATATTGTTTATTGACAAACTTGTGACAAAGATATCATTTCTATCTGCTAGATGAAGACAAGGAGCACTGGAGTTGATAGTCACTGAGGGAAAAAAAAGGCTGCTTAATTGTTCATTGAACCCCTGGTGTTAATACAAAGGGATCTTTGTAGACTTTGTCTGGACCCCCAGTGGAAACGTTTTGCAAATCTATAGTAAAATGTCACAACCAGGATATTCACCTTGATATGATCCACTGATCTTATTCAGATTTCCTGTTTTATTTTATTTTATTTTACTTTATTTTTATTTTTGAGGCAGAGTCTCGTTCTGTCACTCAGGCTGAAGTGCAGTGGCACAACCTCAACTCACTGCAACTGCCGCCTCTCAAGTTCAAGGGATTCTCATGCCTCAACCTCAGGAGTAGCTGGGATAACTGGCATGCGCTATCATGCCCAGCTAATTTAATTTCCCGGTTTATTTATATTCATTTGTGTGTCTCTCTCTCTCTCTCTCTGTGTCCCATTTTATTTATATTCATTTGTTTCTCTCTCTCTCTCTCTCTCTCTGTGTGTGTGTGTGTGTGTGTGTGTGTCAGTATGAAATTCTATACAATTTCACTACCTGTTTAAGTTCATGTATCCACCACAGTCAAGACACAGGTAATCTCTAATACCCCAAAGGTCCCTCATGTTTTCTTTAATAATAATAGCCAACTCCCTGTTTTCTACACTTAAACATGACTCCTGCCAACCATTATCTCCACTCCAGATCTAAAATGTTGTCATTGCAAGAACGTTACATAATTAGAAACATGTAGTGCCTTACCGTCTATGATTGCTTCTCACTCAGCAAAATTCCCTGGACGTTGTGAACTGCAATCGTTTCTTCCCGTTTTTTGCTGACTAGTATTTCGAGGTATGAATGTTGCACAGTTTCTTTTTAGTCACCCACTGACGGACACCGGGATTGCTTCTAGTATTTGACTATTATGAAGAAAGCTACTATGACATTTGTATATAGGTTGTTGTGTAAACATGAGTTTTTCTTTCTCTTGGAAAATTCCTGAGGAGTGTGACTGCTTGAGTTGTATGTTGGTTGTATATTTAGTTTTGTAGGAAACTGCCCAACTATTTTCCAGCATAGTTTTCCCATGTCACAGCCCATGATGTTAAGTGGCTCTTATGCTCATGCCGTACCCACAATTGGTTTTGTCATTACCTTTTCTGCTCCAAGAGGTGTGTAGTGACACTTCTTTGTGGTTTAAATTTACATTTTAACCATTGATGGCTAATGATGATGAGCATTTTGTCAGGTGCTTATTTACTATCTGACATCCTCTTTGGCAAGATGTCTAAGTCTTTTTCCCATTTTCTAAGTGGATGTTTCTTACCATTAAGTTTTGAGAATTCTTTGTATAGTCAAGATATTAGTGCTTTGTAGAATACATGGTTTGCAACTATTTTTTCTCAGTCTGCAGTTTTTCTTTTTACTTTCTTCATGTGGGTTTCAACACATGGCAAAAGCTTTTAATTTTGGTGGAGTCAAGTTTATGGGCTTTCTCATAATGGCCAGTGTTTTGGTGTCAAGTCTAAGGATTCTTTGCCTAGCTGCACTTTACAGAGGAGTCCTTCTATACATTTTCCTAAAAGTTTTACAGTTTTGCATATTACATTTCAGTCTCTTATCCCTTTTGAGTTAGTTTTTGTATATGGCATGAGACAGAGGTTGAGGTTCCTGGTTTGCCCTGCAGTTCCTGTGTCCAGTGGCTCAGGAGCATTTGTTGAAAGGACTTTCCTTGCTCCATTGAACTGCTTTTCTGCCTTCATCAAAAAATGGTTAGATATATTTGGGTGAGTCTATTTCTGAGTTCTCTGTTCTGTTACACTGATGTGACTAGTCTTCTACCAATGCCACACATTACTGATTACTGTAACTGTTTAGTAAGTGTTAAGATCAGGTGGAGTGACATTTCTCACCTTATTCTTCTTTGTCAAGAGACTTAGCTATTCTAGGGCAGGTCCCACTCTATATAGGTTTGAGAATACCATATACATATATACATGTATACTCCCAGCAAGGCTTTATAAAAACATTGCTGGGATTGTGATAGGAATTACGTTAAAGCTATTGATAAATTTGGAGAAAACTGACATGTTTACGATGTTAAATCTTTCAACTCATGAACACTGTATATCCTGCGAATCGTCAAATGTTTCTTTTTTGGTGTTAGCTCATATATCACGTTCTTTCTTTAGCCTCTTCCAATGGTGGATGACATTGATTGATTTTTTAAAAAATTGACTCAGCCTTGCATAAATGGAATAAATTCTACTTCATGATTGTGTATAATTTTTTGTACATTGTTGGATTCACTTTTCTAATATTTTGTTGAGGATGTTTTCAACTACATTCATAAAAGATATTGGTCTATAGTTTTCTCTTTCTTTTTTGTACTGCCTTTGTCTGGCTTTGGTATCACTTTAATACTAGCCTCATTATAAGATTGTAATGGCTATAAAATATTTTCTCTTTTGTTACTTTCTGCAAGAGTTTATGAAAACATGATGTTAATTGTTCCTTATAAATTGGTAGAATTTTCTCGTGAAACCATCTGGATCTGAGGATTTTGTTTTTGGAGAACATGTTAGTTATAACATTAATTTCTATAGTAAAGGACTATTCAGATTGTGTATTTTATCTTGGTTGAGTTTCTGTAATTAACAGTTTTTGATAAATCAGTTTATATTTAATAGCATGTTGAATTTATGAATTTAAAGTTGTTTATAATATTTCCTTATTATCTTTGTAATGGCTGATGAATCTGTAGTAATATCCACTATTTTATTTCTGATATTTGTAATTGTTCCCTTCTATCTCTCTATCTCTTGCTTTCTCTTTTTCTGACTTTCTGCCAGTCTTCTTATGGGTTCATCAATTATATTATTTTTCAGAGAAAATATTTGTTTCATTATTTTTTCCACTGTTTCTGTATTTCTATTGCATTAATTTAGACCTCTATCACATTCTTCCTCCTACTTTCTTTGAATCTATTTTGCATTACTTTTGCTAGAATCTTGAGGTAAGAACTTAAGTAATTTTTTCATTCTTTTCTAATATCATTTAGTGCTATAAATTTTCCTTTTGGCACTGTTTTATCTGCATTCCACATATTTTTATATGTTGTGTTTTTATTTTCACTTTGTTCTATGTCTTTTTTTATTTCACTTGAGACTTTCCCTTTGAATCATGGATTATTTAGAAACATGTTATTTAATTTCCATGTGTTTAGGGATTTTTCTAATGCCTTTTAATCACTGATTTCTAGTTTGATTCCTTTGTGATCAGAGAATAAATTCTCTACGATTTCAGTTCACTTGAATATGTCAAGATCTATTTTCTGGCCCAGGGTGTGATTTGTCTTTGTCAGCTTTTCATAGGGGTTTGAAAAACATGTGTGTTGAGTTGAGAGTTCTGTATTCGTCAGTTAGATTCTGTTGGTTGATGGAATATCCTTTGTTATCTTTTCTGCCTGTTTTCTAAGGGTACTAAAGTTTTCATCTATACTTGTGGAGGTTGCTATTTTTCTCTTAGGTGTATCAGTTTTTGCTTCTTGTCATGAAGCTCTGATATTTGGTTTATTCACTTTTAGGATTGTTACATATTTCTGGTGGGTCAATCCTTTTATTATTTTGTGATGTCCCTTTCTGTCTCTGATATTTTTATTTGCCTTAAGTCTACTTCATCAGGTATTAACATAGACACTCCTGCTTTTTATTATTAATATTTACGTGGTATGTCTTTTCTTCCTTTTATTATCAATATGCCTGGGTCATTGACTTTGACATGTATTTTAAGCCTCATGTAATTGGGTAATTTTTTTTAATACATTCTGCCTTTTTCTGACATTTGAGTGGCGTATCTAGACCATTTATATTTAAGGTAATTATTGATATGTTTAGTGCTTTGTCTGGCATTTTATTATTTGTTTATTTCTGTTTCTCATTCCCCTTTTATTGCTTTTCTTGCCTTCCTAGGGGTTATTAAGTTTTGTTTTTTAATTCTATCTTGGCTTATTTGTGGTATATTTTCATGTATTTCTTTGTAGTTTTCAAAGTGGTTGTTCTGTGCATTATAGTAAACATATGTGACTTGTAGCAGTCTAGTGATGCATTTATTTCCTGCTGTTACTATAGAATATTCCACAAACTTGGTGGCTCAAAACAGCAGAAATTTGTACTCTCAGTTCTGGAAACCAGAAGTCCAAGTCAGGTTTGCTAGGCCAGCATCAAGATGTGGGCAGGGCTGGAACCACTCCAAAGGCTCTGGGAAAGAATTCGTCCCTTCCTTCTTCTAACTTAGGGCAGCTGCTGGCATTCCTTGGCTTGTGGCCACATGAACACACTGTCTGCATTCAGAGTCACCAGACCATCTTCTCCTCTGCCTGAAATCTCCTTCTGCCTCTCTCTTATATGGATACTAGTGGTGGCATTTAGGGCCCACCTAGATCATTCAGGACAATCCCCCACATTTAGATCCTTAACTTCATCACATTTGCAAAATCTTTCATCTAGAAAGTAAGATTCACAGATTTGAGGGATTAGGGTGAGGGCAGGAGTGGACAGGAGTGAGGCCATTACTTGCCTTACTACAACTAATGCCAACATTTGCCACTTGAAGTATGGAAACCACGCTTGCATTTAGGGCCCTGTACCCCTTCAACTTTTTAAAATCATCATCTGAACTACCAGAAAGTGTTCTAATTGTTTCAATTATTAACTAAGATTTACAGAACTCATGGTAAACAAAGTAGTCCATTTTATATTGTATAGATTCCTTTTGTTTTTTCTCTTTTGAAAACACAAGTAGAAGTTTCTTTTCTTTTCATCTTCATTTCTTTTCTTTTTGAACACTGTCCTTGAGCCAACCATTAAGGGCAGGTCTACC
>NW_012114766.1:3380739-3384651 GCF_000951035.1 Colobus angolensis palliatus | reverse complement strand
CACTCCAGCCTGGGCAACAAGAGCGAAACTCCATCTCAAAAAAAAAAAAAAAAAAAGTAATGGCAAAGACTGCAATTGCTTTTGTACCCACCTAATATTTTAGCAAGTAAGCACCTTGTTTAGGCTTGGCATGTGGGTCTCAGCCTATTTTGTGCACAGGGGAGGAGATTCCAATGATAATTTGACTATCACAGCCTTCAAGGTTTTACTTTGATCTACTCAGTGGATTTAGTGCCCAAGGAGGCTCCACTGCTCTCTGCTGGTGCTGGCTGAGGGGGCAGAAGGATTTCCCAAGCTTGGAGTGCATGGGGTGGGGTGGGCTGGGGGAGATGTTTGTGAGCAGATGAGGGAGGTCGGAGGGACCTCTCTTTCCAGTGACCCATCATCTATTCCACCCCCTCTGCCCCTGTGTCTGGGTGGGGAGGAGACCTAGTCTCAGACCTATAGGGATGAAGGGCCTTCCCAGGTGAGATCACTTATATAGCTGCATCCCTCTTGCAGGTTCTGCCTTCTTAGGTATTTTCCTTTGACAAGGCAGCCCTGGGACCACAAGGAATGTGAAGCCTTCCTTGGATGCTTGTTGTTGGTGTGGCTCTCATGTCCATTTTCTTTGTGTGGTGCTGCCTGTCTGGTAGTCAGACGGGTCCCAGTTGCATCTGGAGAAGGAATGGGCTTGCTGGAGTCCTTCTGTTGCCTGGTCAGGGGTGGAAAACAGCAGATCGGAGTGGCCTTCTGTTTGTGGTAGCCCACAAGTCACCCCATGTTCTGCGGTTTCTCTGGTCCTGGGTCCCAGGCAAGCTTGTCTTTCTCCTATCACTTTTTAGCAGTGTCTTCTGGTAGCTTCTTGCGCCATCACCAGGCCTGATACTTGTGTTTTACACGGAGGGGGTGGAAGAAAGGATCTCCGTGCCATGAGGACTGGCAGTCCATATCCGTTTAAATAGTGTGGGCTGCACTCCGTAAAGGGAATCTGTAAAGTCCCATCCCTTTGGGCTTCAATCAACTTTTATTTTCCCCTTTGATCTGCAGGATCATGAGGTTTGGATTAGATCTTTTTCATGCAGTTCCACACATGAACAATTTCTAATTCTGATAATGTTTAGTGAATTTAAAATAGCGATTGCAAATGGCTGATGTAAGTCAGATCACCTTCTATGCCACCTGGCTGTAATGGATTTCAGCACAGTAAATAAAGTCTGCCATACTTGAATGAGGTGGGTGCATGAGTCAAAGTAAATGAAATCAAAAGCTTATTCTAATTTCATGTTGATACGCGTGGGGAAATGATAATAACTTCAGTGTATCTATGAGTTGCCTTCCGTTTTGACATTGTATTTAATATGATTATTTATTCAATAAAAGCATTCCCTTGACTTATTTTTCAGTCAGGTTAGTTTATCAATCAGATTCCTGCTCCCTTCCTCCTGTTCTGGCCCTCTGCAGTGGTACACATCATGTAAATGAACATGGAACCAGGCACTGCCATGTCCTGGGAGCCCGGCTAGGTGCTGGGTAGGTGGAGAACCTGTAACTCACTTTACTTGCTCTCAGTGCCTGCTCAGTACTGTATCGGAAGATATGTGAGAGACCCAAGAGCGCAGATATGGCCTTCCAGAGCTTAAATTCCTTCTGGCTTGGCTTATCAAACAGCCGAGTTGACTTCTACCTCTGCCCCTGGCTGCTTTGCACCTGCCAATTTGTGCCAGAGATATTTATCAACACATCTCTGAAACTCATTACTGGTATTTTACTGCATCCTCAAGAGGAATGACTCTGCCCAGGTACCCAGGTGCCTGAACAGATAGTACCGTGTCTTTACTTATCCTTATTAATCTCCAGCTTACCCTGTATCTACCCAATTAAGGCAAGTAGTCAATTAAATCATACAATTAAGTAACTGTTTTCTCTACGTTCTGAATGATTTATGCCATTCATGGACGTTAAAGGAACATAAAAACTTCAAAGTAGTTCAGTTTTAGGCAAGTTTTTATTTTAAGGGCAGGCTTTACTTTTCCATTGACCATTTTACAGTTGTAATCAGTATATTAGAGGCTTAGAACATCCCCCTTTTTTTAAATTCATGTACATGCCCATAAAATCCAGGCATCTCATATTGCAGGTGCTAAGGTGCTACGTTACATCAGTGTTGTATTTTGACAGCTTCGTGACACATGCAGAATTACTCTTCAGGTCTGAACAAATTATTTGTAAGTGATATACAGTAAAGTAGAACTTTTTGTGTGTGCAGATCTATGACTGTAAATACATGTATAGATTTGTGTAACCACCAGCAAAATCAGAACATAGAACATTCCCTTCACTTCAAAATATGGCTCCCCCACCTTAAACCCTGAACTACTTACTGATTTTTTTTTTTTTTTTTTTGAGACGGAGTCTTGCTCTGCCGCCCAGGCTGGAGTGAGTGGCGCCATCTTGGCTCACTGCAAGCTCTGCCTCCCGGGTTCCCGCTATTCTCCTGCCTCAGCCTCCCGAGTAGCTGGGACTACAGGCGCCGCCACCACGCCTGGCTCATTTTTTGTATTTTTAGTAGAGACGGGGTTTCACCATGTTAGCCAGGATGGTCTCGATCTGCTGACCTTGTGATCCGCCTGCCTTGGCCTCCCAAAGTGCTGGGATTACAGGCGTGAGCCACTGCGCCCAGCCTACCACCTACTCTTAATCTGCAACAACAAATTCTTTGCCTGATAATTTTTTTAAGTTCTCTTTATTTCAAAAGGGCAGATTCACTGAATCTAGAAATTGTAGTTGACGATTCTTCCTTCTGGCCTTCAGGATCCCAAATGGGAAAATCATTGTCCTTGAAGTAGATTTTCCTGTAGGTAACATTTTGTTTCTTTTTGGTTGTCTTTTTCTGTCTTTAGTTTTTAAAAGTTGGATTAGATGTGTCTCGGAATGAACTTCTTTGGGTTTATTTTTGAGAGGTTAACTTGAATTATTTTTGGTCTGTAAATTCATGTGTTTTGCCAAATTTGGGATGCTTTCAGCAATTGTTTTTTAAATAATTTCAACACCATCATCTAGCTCATCTCCTGGAATTCCAATGATAAAAATAATTGGATTTTTTTTTTTTTTTTTTTTAACAGAGATTTCACTGTGTTGGCCTGGCTGGTCTTGAACTCCTGAGCTCAGGCAATCCTCCTGCCTCAGCCTCCCAAAGTGCTGGGATTACAGGTGTGAGCCACTGCGCCTGGCCCCTTTTCCATTTTTTAGTCTGTTTTCTCTGTTGTTCATGTAGGAGAATTCCATTAATCTCAAGTTCACTGATTCTATTATTGCTCATTTCAATTTTAATTTTAATTTAAAATTAAATATTAATTGAATTTTAATATTCAATTTTTAGTCTTCTATTATTGTGTTTTCAGTTCTATAATTTCCTTTTAGTTCACTTTTATAACTTATTTGTTTACTTAGATTTTTTTTCATTTGTTTGCAGATAATTTGTAAACAATCACTGAAGCATTTTTAAGAGACCTGGCTTTAAAATCCAACCTCTGATTCATTTCAGTCGGGGTTGGCTGATTCTCTTTCATCATTCAAACCATGATTTCCTTGGCTCTTGGTGTGATGATTGTGTCCCAGCTCTTTTGTCTGTCATGTTATGTATTGCTAAGTACTATTTACATCTTTCATTGGGTTGATGAAAAAGCAGTTGTGGTTTTTGCCATCGAAAGTAATGGCAGGCCAGGCACAGTGGTTCACACCTGTAATCCCAACACTTTGGGAGGCCGAGGTGGGCGGATCACCTGAGATTGGGAGTTCAAGACCAGCATGACCAACAAGGAGAAACCCAGTCTCTACTAAAAATACAAAATTAGCTGGGCTGGTGGTGCATGCCTGTAATCCCAGTTACTTGGGACGCTGAGGCAGGAGAATCACTTGAACCTGGGAGGC
>NW_012114766.1:3357152-3375114 GCF_000951035.1 Colobus angolensis palliatus | reverse complement strand
AAAATCAGAACATAGAACATTCCCTTCACTTCAAAATATGGCTCCCCCACCTTAAACCCTGAACTACTTACTGATTTTTTTTTTTTTTTTTTTTTTTTTTTGGAGATGTAGTCTCGCTCTGTTGCCCAGGCTGGATTGCAGTGACACAATCTTGGTTCACTGCAACCTCCGCTTCCCAGGTTCAAGCCATTCCCTTGCCTCAGCCTCCCAAGTAGCTGGGATTACAGAAGCCTGCCACCAAACCTGACTAATTTTTATATTTTTAGTAGAGATGGAGTTTCACCATGTTGGCCAGGCTGGTCTCGAGCCCCTGACCTCAAGTAATCTGCCCGCCTTGGCCTCAAAAACGTGCTGGGATTACAGGAGTAAGCCACCGCGCCTGGCTGATTCATTATTTATCCTTGTAATTTTGTCTTTTTGAGAATGTCACACCAATGGGTATATGTTCTATGTAACCTTTGAGATTGGAAGCTGAAAAATCAAGTGGTACAGCATTTTGAAAAATAGGTTGGTAGTTTCATATGAGGGTAAGTACACGTCAGTCATATGATCCAGAAATCCCACTCCTAAGTATTTACCCTAGAAAAATAAAATTTAGACCACATGAATGTTTATAGTATCTCTATTCATAATTGCCAACATAGAAACATTGTAAATATTCTTTGACAGGGAATTGGAAAAACAAATGTCTATTTTTACAAAAGAATTATACTCAGTGCTCCCAAAAACAAGCAGTTGATACACACAACAACATGGGAATTTTACTGGGTTATGCTGATGAAAGATTTCAGAGTCAGAGTTAGGTTTTTTTTTTTTTTTGAGACGGAGTCTCGCTCTGTCACCCAGGCTGGAGTGCAGTGGCCCGATCTCAGCTCACTGCAAGCTCCGCCTCCCGGGTTTACGCCATTCTCCTGCCTCAGCCTCCCGAGTAGCTGGGACTACAGGCGCCTGCCACCTCGCCCGGCTCGTTTTTTGTATTTTTTAGTAGAGACGGGGTTTCACCCTGTTAGCCAGGATGGTCTCGATCTCCTGACCTCGTGATCCGCCCGTCTCGGCCTCCCAAAGTGCTGGGATTACAGGCTTGAGCCACCGCGCCTGGCCCAGAGTTAGGTTTTATCCATCTGTTGCTTTGTTTTTGTTTTTTGGTTGAGCCAAGGCCTCGCTATGTTGAACTCCTGGACTCAAGTGCTTCTCCCACCTCAGGCTCCTAAAGTCCTGGGATTATAAGAATGAGTCACCACACCCAGCCCTTAACACATGTATTTCACGTAGATTAGAATAGAACTATTGAACCATTTAGCAAGGTCCAAAGGGAAGATTTGTTCAGAGATGAGATTGTTCTTATCTACACAATAAAATCGCAAGTAACCAAAACATCATGAAGTTACTGTATCTTATGGTTGTCATTAAACTTTCAAGAACACTGACACATTTGCATTGGAAAGAGTTTAGTTACACTCTCAAAGAGTTAAATGTACTCACAAAGTGCCCTAATTGTAAGACAGGAACAAATAAATAAATGTCATTTCCTTCATTTCGGGTTAACCACTTCACATACTTGAAATTAGAGTCATAATCACTGCTGATTTCAGTTCAACATTGATACTGACTGCACCCAGACATATCAATGTGAGACAGCAGTATCGTCACTGAAATCTAAGCAAAAGATCATAGAATTTTAGATCTGAGGAATTCCTTCAAAGTAGATTAATACAATTCTCTTGTTTCGTAGATGAGGAACCTGGAATCGAGATAAAATGATTTAGCTAAAATCACGGGTGAATTAATGACAAAACTGTAACAGAACTCCAAATGTTAAGCCCTTGGTGTACTACCTAAAATAACACTAAGATTTAAATCATTATTTGGAAATATTCCTATAAATTTTAAACATGTAACTGTATAATGAATACAATATAGATTTAATTTATATTTTTATTTATTGATTTATTGTTAAAATGTGTATGTTATTTACTAGCGACTAGGGATAAAGTGGCCAAGAGACGTAAAATTGTACCCAGAGAGCTCAGAATTTGAAAGAAGGTGGAGGTTGAAGCGGATGTCTATGCAACTGAATTGCATGAAGGATTCTACGATGACCTAGAGGCAAAAAGTCCTAATCTGGCCTCAAGAGGGTAAGAAATGCCCAGTGAGAATCCTCAGAGTCTTCAAAGACTCTTAGCAGGAAGAATTGACATTCCATCCAGGGATTTCAGGGTTTGCAAAGCCCTGGGAACTGAGAAATGCCATCGTTTTGGAGAATGGGGAAAAATAAATATGGCTGGAGCTGAACACACCTGGGAGATGACAGAGTTTTAGACTGCAGGGCTTGGGGGCGAAAAGGCAGGCTGCTACAATATGATGGCTTATTTCTCCAAAATAAAATTATATTTTCTTCTATCAAAAATAGATCAATTATTTAGTGTTTCACTTTATTTTTAAGTTTAAATCAGAACAATATGTACTATAGAGTCAACTTGGGGAAAAATTTAGCTGTGTTAAAGAAAACAAGAGTAATTATGTAACTATATGTTATGATGAATGTTAAAGTATAGTAAGTTCCCACTTAACATCATTAATAGGTCTTTGGAAACTGTGACTTCAAATAAAACTCTGTATAACAAAACCAATTTCCCCTTAGGCTAATTGATATAAATAAGAGTTAATTTCCTACAGCATATTTCTGCTCACAAAAAGCATCACCAAACTTCTGCAAAAAGACCAAAACACTCCTAATATTAAACATTTAAATAAATGTGAGCTATACACACTTTTAAGAAAGGTTAATGAACACAAGTAAGATTCCTGTTTACCCAATTTTTGGTGAACGGATGAGTGATGGTTGTAGGGGTGGAGGTTGGTTACATCAAAGGATACATCAATGTTTGTTTGCCAAGAGAACATTGTCAGGAAAACCTCCTCCCCCAGCAGAGGTTGAAAACATTTACACATGTGACAGCTCCCTGAGCACTTTCCTATTGCATTGTTTATTGTCCTGCATTTGTATGATTATCATATACTTGACACATTTTTATTTGACAACAATTTATATTCATTCATTCATTCTTTTTCCACCAAGCTCATTAGCTAATGCCAGTAAACCTCACATGCACAGCTTTGGGATGTGGGAGAAAACCTGGGAGCAAATCCAGGCAGACATGGGGAACATGCCAACCCCACTGATACGGTTTGGCTCTGTGTCCCCACCCAAATCTCATCTCACATGGTAATCCCCATAATCCCCGTGTATGAGGGAGGGACCTGGTGGGAGGTGATTGGATCATGGGGGCCGTTTCCCCCAAGCTGTTCTCATGATGGTGAAGGAGTTTTCACCAGATCTGATGGTTTTGTATGTGTTTGACAATTCCTCCTTCACGTGCTCTCTCCTGCTGCCATGTAAGACGTGCCTTGCTTCCCTTTCACCCTCTACCATGATCGTAAATTTCCTGAGGCCTCCCCAGCCATGTGGAACTATGAGTCGGTTAAATCTCCTTTCTTTACAAATTACCCTGTCTCTCGGTCCTGGATAATATATTTACAGCAGTGTGAGAGTAGACTTATACACCCATACAGATACCACCCCTGCTTGGAATCTATTTCCTTCACCAATATTATAATGAAATGACATTGAACAAAATGACTTGATTTGAGCACCTACTGTATTTAATCAAAGCCAGCATCTATTTTATTTTTCAGTTAGAAATTATTATTTTGAAAATCCTGTTTCAAACAGATAAGCAGTTGCAAAGGGCAACAATATTGCTTGCTTCTTTGTTTTAAAGAAATCATTTCTCAGTGTTAGCAAGCCAAAATAGTTCTGGAAACCTGAAAGAGGAACAAAAGTTCTTTTGTTTTAAATAATTATAAAATAACTTATAAAAATTTAAAAATAAATAAAAAAGTGTTTTTTACTGTGTGTAATTTTTGTAAGTTAATTAGCTTTAAAATAACTATAATAAGCTGTAATTACAGTTCTTCTCATAAATATAAGTGTCACATAGCAGGCTTAAAATAAATTCCAAAATGAGTAATAAACATAAGCCTGATTTGACATTTGATTGAATGAACTTTGTGCGGAATATGGCAATGTGCTTGCTGACTGTTTCATGCAAATGAACAAAGTAACATAAGATTAAATTAAAGCAAAGTTCAGTACAGAACTTAGGAAATTAAATATATCGACTTAGAGGTATGTCTGAAGTAGTTGAATAGACAGTATGAGTCTTTTTAATGTGTAATAATTTTCTACATGACAATTAAGTTTTTAATAAGTTAAAATCAAGTCGAATGTCTAGGGGAGATGAAATGCCAGAAACAGGAGACAGAGTTAGGAGCCTACTTCAGTGGGGCGGGTGTGAGATAGTCAATGTTCAACCGAGAGGTTAGAAATGGGAGAAAACAATGGTGCGAAAAACATCAAAGAAATACAAGGCAAATAAACTCCCCCAACAGTTACTTCTAGTGGCTGATGACTGGTGACATGAAAAGAATAAAAAAAACTTAGGAGATTTTGAGAGGCAGGTATTTCATGTTTTGACTGCCTTCCATGTTTTTCCCCTTATACTTATGAATAAAGTTATCCACTGAGAACAGAAGAAATAAGCGCTGGGAATGGGCTTGAGAAAAATGGTGATGACTTAGGACAACAACAAATGGCAATAGGAAAAATACACTGACTATAATTCCGGAAAAAAAATGTGGCATCATGTGACTAGTTTGATTATGGAAATCATCATCTATATCAGTATAAATCAGCAAGTTCTTCATTATCTTTCTTGTGCACACATACAGGAAGATATAGAATGGATGGTTGGATCCATCTCGAGTTTGGGTTTTGTCAGAGATGGGATGGATTGGTAGTAGATTTTAACACAGTTAAGGGGCTGGAAACACAGAAGAGCAGAGTAACAATCATGTTGTCCAGGCTGGGTAAAAAAGTGACAAAATCATTAGTAGAGGTCCCCAAGAATTGGGAAGTGTATTTCAGAAAGTACACACTTATGATAGTTAAAAGATACTGCAGTGTGGTCAGAAAGAGGGGTTAGGTGCCTAAGTTTGTTATGATAAAGAGTAGCAAGGTGCAAGGTATGACCAGTGATTTCATACCTTGCACCTTGATGTCATACCTTGCAGTGGAGTGGAGAGAAAAGTTATTAGGTTAAAAGAGCCAAGGACCCATGAGTCACTTTACCGGAATTATCAGACTGCCCACAGGGAGCAGCAACCAATACTTACAGAATATAATTTGTTGTAATTGCATGAGGAACCCTTACCAAAATTGACTATATTTAAATCAAAACTGCTAATTTCTGACAAGGACTGGTATCTACACTACAATATATCAAGAGAGTTTTCAATATTTAAAAGGAAGAAAAGAGAGACCTCTCATTAAAGAAGATGTATTAATGGCAAATAAACACATGAGACAATGTTTCACATCATTACCGATTAGTTAAATGCACGTAGCTATTAGAGAAGCATAAAAAAATGCTGACAACAGCAAATGCCTATTGAGAATACAGAGAATCTGGAGTGCTCACACATTGCTGATGGGAATGTACAACCAGTCTGGGGAAAAATTTGGTAGTTTCTTTAAACACTAAAGGTGAGTATACAATGCAGCTGTTGCACTCTTGGGCTTTTATCTCAGGTAAATGAAGATTTATGCTCACACAAAAACCTGCACAGACATGTTCATAGCAGCTCTAACTGTCATCTGCCAAAGCTACTATCAGCCCAAATACCCTTAACCAGGTGGATGGTTAAGCAAACTGTGGTATAGCCACAACATGACATACGACCCAGCAATAAAAGGGAACAAACTATTGGTATAAACAAAAACTGAGATAAATCTTCTGGGAATGAAGCTAAGTGAATAAAATCAAATCCCACGTTGTTAAACACTCTGATTTCATTTGTATGATTTTTTTTAAATGAGTAATTTAGAGAGGGAGACAGATTAGTGGTTGCCAGGGGTTAGGGACAGTGAAGGGGGTGTAGCAAGAGGGGCATCAGTGTGATTTTAAGGGCACAGCACCAGAGAATTTGGAGGGAATAGGGCTGCCCTGCATTGACTATGGTTGTGGATTCAGGAACCAAGACATGTGACGTGTTTGTGCAGAGCTACATACACAAATGTACACAAAAAATAGGAATAAAACAGGGAAAGTTTTAAGGAGGCTGGCAGATTGTATCAATGTCAATGTCCTAGTTGTTATAGTTTTGCAAGATGTTACCATTGGGGGAAACTAGGTAAATAATACACATGATCTCTTTATATTATTTTGTGCTACCTACCGCATGTGTCTCTACAATTATCTTAATAAAATATCAAGAATTTAAAAATAGTAATCATCCCCTACTTGTGTTTATACACAATGTAAATTCTATGTAGAAATTGAAATAAATGAAACACTACTACAAACAATAACATGAATACCTTTCACCAACATAAGGTTGAACAAAATGTTATATATAGTATGATTTCATTTATAAAAAAACTTTCAAGAAGATATAAAACTGATAGTTTGGCAAGATGGGAGGAGAGGATGGTGACTGCGAGAAGGTACAAGAAGTCTTTGGGATGTTGGTAATTCTCTAAGAGTTGATCTGTGTGGTGGTTCACTGTAAAAATTCACAGAGCTAGACATTCATGATCTGTGCGCTTTTTGGCTTGTTACACTTCAATAAATTGTATGAATCAGAAAGAAAGAAAAAATATCTCTTCAAACAAATGAGCCAACAAAACAAGCAAACCGAAAAGAACAATCTTGCCAACAAAGACAAATCTTCAGAAAGAAATACATATTTAGTTACTGCACATCATTCACAGAAATATTTTCCTCTTTACACTTTGTGTGTAACATTGCGTGAGTTACTTCACAAATAATGACCGTTGTCCATCTTCCCTTGAAGAATCCAATGCTCTGTGCTGCCTAAGGTGAGGATGTTGGATTGATAGACAGATGATATGATTAATGGGGCAAATCATATGCTCACATTCCTAAAACTACTTTGCTGAAAGTCAAGCTTCCTATTTGATTAGGGACATTTGTTTTGGTTGAATTGATTTTTTTCTTACACTTTTTCTGTTTCAACATGCTTTTCTGCCAGCACGTTGAGTTCAGTCAATGGATTCAGTGTTTCTTTTCACTGGCTGACAACAACCCCTATGTGACTGTTTTGTTAATACACAATGAATGCTTCATTGAAACTCACGTTTGGTGTGACCCAGACAGTAATATGCAGGGGGAGTGTTCAATAAATGCTGCCAAATCTATTTCAGCTATGCATGCTGTTCTTTTCAAAATTCTTTTAATGTGTAATTACCTATAATATATTTTAAAAGTAGAGTTTGTGATAAAGTTACATACTAGTTCTAGACTAGACAATGAAAACCTTTTGTGAATGATCCCGTACAATTTCTTGTGATAGAGATGCTTTCTCTTTCATGGCTGGTGTTGTGCAATCCTGCAGAAACCGTGCACATCTCTAGTCACCTCAGATGAAAAACTGTCCCTGATTTTTTCCAGGACTGTCCCGGTTTTAACACTGTAACTCCTGCACCTGGGGAAGCCCCTCAGTTCCAGGAAAATGGGATGGTTAGTTGCCCTAAGTTGATTTTTTAAAAGAAAACATACACACTGGCAGTCTTAGAATGAGTAATTTCTGGAAAGCACCAGTGATAGTGATGTTTGAATATTAATATCATGGACAAGAGGCTGTACAGTCTTTGAAAGAGGGTCTTGCTATCTGTATTTCTAGGGTTTGGCTGTTTAAAGCAGCAAGACCCTCCTTTGCGGTGGAAGTCGATGTACTTGTTGCCTTACATAAAGACTTTGACATTTCTCTTCCATGCAGACTCACTGGATCCAGTGTTCCTGACCTCATCGTGAGCATGAGCAACCAGATGTGGCTACATCTGCAGTCGGATGATAGCATTGGCTCACCTGGGTTTAAAGCTGTTTACCAAGGTAGGACGAGAACACTCTTAACAGAGTTTAAAGCTAGCATTCCAACAGAGGGCAGAGACCATTCTGTATTGGTTAGGTATAAGTAAAATCAACAAGTCAAACAATGCTGATAAATAGGAATCATGATGGGAACTTCCTTAAAGTCTGCTAACACTCGCTTTTGTGAATGAGAGTGTTTAACTTCTGAAAACTTGGCTTGCCATGATATGTACTCTGATTATCCCAAAAGAAAGAGTGAGGTGAAGTATTAGGTGTAAGCTAGGAAACGTGGGCATATGTGTGGATCTTTTGACCATATCATACTGTCTGGTATTTCTCAAAACCTTTTTTTATGTGAGCAAACATAGAAAAGACAATATAATGAATCTGAAAAGACTTACAGTTATACATTTGATGAGCTAAATTCAAATATTTGAAATGAAAACTCTGTGCCTGTCATTGTTTTTGAGCAGTTTACAACTTTACAAGTTATAGAAAACTGATAGCAATGCAAACAATTTCTGAAGCATTGAAATGCAAATGAGTTTCCTGTGAAAGAGATGCAGTTAATTATTGTTCTGTGGATATTGATTACTTTTAAATCTATTAGCAAATTTATTTCAGTATTTCTGATTGTCCATATATTTGTGATCTTTGGATTCTCCTTTGAAATCGTTTTTAAAATATCCTCTTGGTTTATTCCTTAGTAACTGAGTTCCTTAAAATATTTGAACTGATGGATGTGTATGTGTATAGGTAAAAATGAGAATATTTATCTGGAGCTCCTGGAATTCTGTGTTCTACTCTTTGAATTTGAGTAAATAGGCAGTATGTTCTTATTTTCCAAGGGTGTATCATAGGATAGTTTTAGGAGCTGAAAAATGTAACAAGAAGTTATTACCCATGAACTCAATGAAGGAGATAATGAAAAAGCATCCACCAATCCTAAAACAACAAGCATGATAGGGGATATTGTCATGAGTCCATGTGAGTGCCCACGCCACAGCATGGCTGCCCTCTCTCTCAACTGAGAGGCTGCTGAAAACCCAACTGAGGGGTGTTTAGATGGATTGTAAGGACCCCTTCTCTCCACCTTCTAGCTGAGTCAGTTAACTTCCTCGGAGACAACAGCTCTCCACATTTTCTCATAGTCTCCCCAGATATTTTCAATGTATGGGATAAAGGGTCACAATGTTCCAGGGTCCTGTGGTGAGTGGACTCACCCAGGAGTGTCCTCAGCTACAGAGCATAAAATAGGTCCCTCCTTGCTGATACGCGGGTGTGGTGGGGACTTCATGACCCTTTTTAATAAGAAATACTACAACAGAAAATGAATATTTACATCCCATTCAAAGATTAAAGCTAGAATGCAGAGGCAGCTGCTAAATACCTCCTGACATTTGGATTTTTAGACCTGACCTTCAGTTGAACTTTCATGTGACTGTGCAGTTATTCAAGAAAGTATGTTGGAGTTATAATATTTTCCACATGACCTACATTTGCTGCTGCCTTTGGTGGAATCTAAAATCATCAGTGAAATACCAAACACTTCCCAACAGGGCAAATTGCAGTAAATTCATTTCAGCAGCATTGAGATACACATCATCAGGTTTATGGTACCAGGAATAAGAGAGGAGCCTCGTGCCCAAACTGTACATCCTTGACTATGAAAAGACATAAGTGGTCCCATTCAAAGGGAAACATTCTTCCATGTGTCATATTTCACAGGGAATGACCACACCGCATTAATTATAATTGCATTTTACCCTAATTAGTGCTCTTGTAACAGTCTCAATAGCCACCCATGAGATGTCATAAATGTGTGAATGGCCATCAGTCCTTGAGAGACGACCAATTCAGTGCCATGTATTATCTTTGACAAAAGAATAATCCAAAGGTAAAAAGGTCATTCGAACCAGGTAACTAATATAACATTTGAGGATTTAAACAAAGTAAGAGATTATAATAGTAGAAGACATTCTAAAAATGTGTATTTCCAGAGTACTATATTAAGCTAACTGTTGAAGACAAAGTGCACATCACTTATAAAAGTGACCTTTATGCATATACATAATTTTATATTATTTGACTCAAAGCATAGTTGTTCATAAATTATATTATCAGAAAACAGGCCAGGCAGGGGGGCTGACACCTATAATCATAGCACTTTGGGAGACCAAGGCAGGTGGATCACTTAAGGTCAGGAGTTCCAGACCAGCCTGGCCAAGATGGTGAGATCCCATCTCTCCTCAAAATACAAAAAATTAGCTGTTTGTGGTGGGTGGGCACCTGTAATACCAGATACACAGGAGGCTGAGGTAGAAGAATCGCTTGAACCCAGGTGGTGGAGCTTGCAGTGAGCCGAGATCGTGCCACTGTACTCCAGCCTAGGTGACAGAGTGAGACTCCATCTCAAAAAAAGAAAAAAATATATTTTCAGAAAACATATACAGCGTATATTTACATAGAGTTAATGTTCTGTGTTTTGATGTTGCCTGATTTTCACTAGCATCTAGAGTTAGGAACACAGGCTCTGGAGCTGGACTCCCCTAAATACTGGTTCTGCTGCTCAGTAACTGAACCTTAGTGTAAGTTGTTTAAAACCTTTGTGTATCAGACTCATCATTAGAAAAAAAAGTCATAGTAATCACAACTGCTTCATAATTTTATTGAAAAATCAACTGAGTAAAACATGGAAGGCTCATAACACATACAGTAAGAACTTAAAAAATGCGTGCTCTTATTTCTTTATGCATTTTCATTTTAATTTTGAGATTTTTCTACAAACGTGATGTATTCATTATATAAATAATAGTGTGCACAGTAAGACATGTAAATCCAACTGAGGGGTGTTTCGATGGATTGTAAGGACCCCTTCTCTCCAGCTTCTAGCTGAGCCAGTTAACTTCCTCAGAGGCAACAGCTCTCCACACTTTCTCATAGTCTCCCCAGACATGTTGAATGTGTGAACTCTCATACCTGGAGTCACAGTCAGTCCCTCAGACCACAAACCCTAGACAAACTGCTATGCAAGAAATGCCACATCATCTTATTTTAACATCAACTTGAATTTCTGAGACTCCATCCAAACAAAGTAGCTATCAATTTAACCTCACTCATTATTGACGGCCACCCATGTCAACCCTTACTGACCTACCTGCTCCAACATTGACAAGATATCAAGAACAGCTTGAGTAGTGTAAAATATTTTGGGGGTCCTCAAATCTTTGGATCATACTTCTTACCCTAAAATGTTCATGGTCTCTGCTACCTTGGGCACTGTCGTCTCTGTGAAAAGCTCCCTGGAGGATGCTATCCTGGCACCCCAACTAATCCCCGCAAGCACACACGGTAATGGCAAGGGGGCTGCCTCAGGACACGAGGACCAGGAGGACCTTGGGTCCACTCTACCTACCTGTGGCCTCCATCATCTCGGGCTCCTAGGCTTGGGCATGTCTGAGATTTCTCCGTTTGTGCTGTCTCTAACTTCGCAAAGACAATCCTTTCTCTTCCATCCCCTCAAGATGGCTGGAGGGTCTACTCAATTAATGGATCCTTTTAGAGGCATTTGTCAGAAAACAAGTAGGGTGGAGAAATGAAAACCAGGTCCTGTGCATCCCCTGAAAATCACAGTGAGTGGAGGACAGGCAGGGAGGAGCTCAGAGACTGAAAAACAACAGGAGTCCCTGCTGGCAAGGCCCCAGCAGCAAACACAAAAGAACAATTTGCAGAAACAAACACTCTTGCTAGACTTCAGTTGGCTTGTGTATGTTATGCAGAAAGTCTTATACATATTCCCTAATAGAAAAGCCTGTGCATACATATGAGCATGTGCATATATCTACAGCAAGTATACACACACACAACGAGAGGAGTGTGAATTGATAATGTGCCCTAAGCAAATTATGGGGAAAAAATGGAAAGTTTTAAAAACAAAGAGAGCTCTTGAAGGAGATCATATCAGGTGTCAGAAAGTGACGGGAGAGAGGTGAGCTTTATTTAAAACCATTTTACAGATGAAAATACTGAATTGAAAATCATCTGTTCAAAAGCCCAAATGGTAAGAAGCAGGATGTAAATAAATTACGGTAGAGCCATGTAAGGCAGCACTGACCATTCATAAACAAACTCTATGTGGCTAATATATATTTTTAAAACAAATTTTACATATACAATGTATATATAAATTTGCTATATATATGGATTCTACCTATGTATAATTTATATACTTATAAATCGTTTATTTATATATTTAGAATCCATATAAAGAGTAAGTCTCAGAATACTATATGAGAAAAGATAATGTAAGCCCAGGATATAGTTTCTTCATTTTATATTTGAAAATAAAATCTGTATTATATATCATAGCAGCTGATTCTTAGTCAACAGAAAAAAAGAAAAATCCCTATTCTCAACTCAAAGTTGGGTTCCCTCATAACTGCTGTGGCTTCTATCCATGATGAAAGTTAACAAGAAGCAAACTCGATCCCTGGATATTTTTACAAGCAGTTACATGTTTGCTATTGTAGTGGTCCCACGTTTTTATGGCTTCTCTGTCTATAGGAAAGTGAGTGGACTCTGAAGCGTTTTTTTGTTACGAAAAGAATATTCAGCGGTGGCTCAAGCCTGTAATCCCAGCACTTTGGGAGGCCGAGACGGGCGGATCACGAGGTCAGGAGATCGAGACCATCCTGGCTAACACGGTGAAACCCCGTCTCTACTAAAAATACAAAAAAAAACAAAAACTAGCCGGGCGAGGTGGCGGGCGCCTGTAGTCCCAGCTACTCGGGAGGCTGAGGCAGGAGAATGGCGTAAACCCGGGAGGCGGAGCTTGCAGTGAGCTGAGATCCGGCCACTGCACTCCATTCCGGGCGACAGAGTGAGACTCTGCCTCAAAAAAAAAAAAAAAAAAAAAAAAAAGAATATTCAGTTCGAGTTCATCACACAAGTTGATGAACTGCATCTCCACAAATCATGTTTCATGTAATTTGCCATAGCTATTTACATTCTAGCAGGGGGTAAATTAAAGGAACTCTTCCCTGTGATGTGCTGCTGTGTAGTCAAAACAAGACCTATTTTGGGCTAATACTAAGAGTTATTCCAGTCAAATTATTTGAGTTCAGCATCACCATTTCATACAAGAAACAGAGTTGTTTCCTATGTCCGATGACTAAATTGATAATAAGAGAGTGGAAGTTAGTGCAGGCATCTCAGTCTGTAGCCAAGGGTCTGTGCTCCTAGGATGAATGAGGAAATGAGGCCGTGTGTTGTACTGAATACAGGAATGTAGGAGATGGCTCAAAAAGCAGCATCTTTACCATTCTTGGCAGACGGAACTTCTGAGGCAGCATTGATGTTATGCAATCTTGAAGGTGCTTCTCATCTCGTGTGGTTGGACTGGCATGATGACCCAGCCCAGTCTCGCCCGTCTTCTCTAGGTGAGAAATTATGCACATTGAAAAGCGTCCAAGTGCAATGAAAACACACGGCGTGATCCCTGAAGTGAGGACAGCTCGCTGGTCCATGTAGAAAGTGAGCTCATGCCCCTGTCCTTGTGAACAGGAAGCCAATACGCTACTCAAAGTCAGGCGAGACAGTGCCTGCCAGAATAGTAGAGTGACTTCTAAAACCCTAAAGAGAAGGTGAAGCTGCAGGAAGTGGCTTCCAATAACCTTTTGTTGTCATATGGGAATGCCCAGTTGACCATCACAAAGCGTTTATAATGTGTACCTCCTTTTTCACAACAGATACAGCCTTATCTCTAAGGTGGATGTAACTTTTTTTTTTTTTTTTCCAAGGGCTTGACTTAAATCTATGACAAATTACCTTTTTTCTTGGAAGTAGAGTCTGAGTTGGCGACTTGTGTAGGCGGAGGTATCGGGAGTGTGCTTGGAATCATCTGTAAGGCATAGAAAGCAGTGGGGTTGGGTGGAGGGAGGAGTTGAACGGTGCCCAGTCACGATAGGTGCACAGTTAGTTCGTTCAGGTTGCCGTAACAGAATATGCAGCTACAGTTGGCTTAAAGACACTGGAATTGTATCTCTCACAGTTCTGGGAAGTCCACGATCAAGGCAGTGGCAGATTTGGTGTCTGGCGAGGGCTGTTTCCTGGTTCATTGATGGCGCCTTCTCACTGTGTCCTCATGTGGTAGACAGGGCAAGGTCACAAGCCTGGGTGTCCTTCACAAGGGCACTAATCCTGTTCACAGGGGTTCCACCCTCATCATGTCATCACCCTCTAAAGGCTGGCCTGTCTCTGAAAACCATCAAATTTGGGGTTAGGTTTCAACTTAGGAATTTGGGGGAACACAAATGATCAGACCACAGCAGGTGCCTTTAGATCAGAGGTCCCCAGCCTTTTTGGCACCAGGGACCGGTTTTAAGGAAGACAGTTTTTTCCCAGACTGGGAGAGGTGATGATTTCAGGGTGACTGAAGTGCGTTACATTTACTGTGCACTTTATTTCTATTATTACATTGTAATGTGTAATTAGATAATTACACAACTCTCCATAATGTAGAATCAGTGGGAGTCCTGAGCTTGTTTACCTGCAACTAGACAGTCCCATTTAGGGGCGATGGGAGACAGTGACAGATCATCAGGCATTAGATTTTCATAAAGAGCGTGCAGCCTAGATCCCTCGCATGTGCAGTTCACAATAGGGTTCACGCTCCTGGGAGAAGCTAATGTTGCTGCTGACCTGATGGGAGGCAGAGCTCAGGCAGTAGTGCCTCATTGCCTGCCGCTCACCTGCTGTGTGGCCCAGTTCCTGACAGGCCATGGACCAGTACTGGTCCCTGGCCTGGGGATTGGGAACCCTTGCCTTAAATGATACTACAGGGAGGTCTGGAGCTGGGATGGCCCTGTGTAGTCTTCCAAACTGAAGCAATTGGGCCAGGCTCGGTGCCATTGACCATTGACATAGGTGGCCCCCAGGGAGGGACCAGAACTCTGCTTGGGGCGATTCTTGAAGAGAAATGCAGTGTGGGCTCCCAGCAGCTGGGGGTGAGGCCTGGGTTCTGAAAAGAGCACCGAAGTGGTGCCCTTGGGATCAGATACAGCCCAGCACTCGCACTATTCAGTCCTCTCCATCTGGAAACAGCTTCTCCAGGATTCTGGCTGGCCTCATTTCCTAGGAACACGTGCAGTACACACTCACTGCTGCCCTCCTGTCCAGCCCATTTGAGGGTCTGCCTCCTTAGCTGGCCTCTCATCTAGGCTAGGTGGCTGCTGGGGCAGGGCAATGCTGACCCAAGTCCTCACAGGGCTGCAGTCTCTGCTCACAATGCACTGCTCAGGTGTGGCTGCTGGACTTGTCCGTGTTCCATCACACATAAGAGAGTCCCCATGGATAAATGGTCCCACTCATCTGTATTGTCCCATTGGGGACAATGGCCCCAGTTTTTTCTCCTGGTTAGGGCCAGTCCTCCTGTAAGGATGATGGTTCCTTCCCTTGCTGGCAAGGCCTTGGGCATGAGGATCTTGAAGGCACTGGGCCACAGGCATAGCTTACAGTTTCACGGGGCCTTTCCTCTTCCTGGTGGTGGAGACAACTCCCCTCTGAGAAGCAAGTTCTGTAGAACCACATACTAAACTTGAGAGATCGGGGAACAGAGATCTCAATCAGCTCCTGGGGTGGAGGTGAGACGGTTACTGCTTCCCCTCCTCGGTTCCTGGTCCCATGTATTCCAGCCTCTGGGGACTGACACAGCATTATGGCCATGGATTTTTGGTGGAGACCACATCCAGAGGACAGCAGCCCATCCTTCCCAGCATCTTCTCCAAGCTGGCTTCTCAGCCATGCCTTCAGAAGCACATTCCCTCATTCTATCCAGCACAAGCCTTCTGGACTCCGCAGTCTATGGCAGGAATGCTGGGTCTCAGGGTCAGTAGCCCTTGCATCTTCTTCTTTTCTCTAAATTGAGGCCTTTGTTTGAGCACTTCCCTGAGAGGCACGCGGCTATGAACCCACTCTGGCAGCCTCAGTCCCGCAGGGCGATGAGGGCTGCATTCGATGGTGGGACCTGAGTCTGCAGTGAGCCCCGTACAAGGGAAACTGTCCTGCCATGTGAACTCATGTGCTGTAAATTTGAATTTCCTCTAAACGGGCTTTCCTGAGGACTGCCATTCAATTTAATACGCTAAAGAACAAACTTATTGTTACTCTCCTCCAAATCCCTTGAAACAAAACTAGCCCTTCCATTCTTGAGACCACAAGTAGGTGTGTCTGCCTTTCTGGTGCTTAGCTCTTTGCTTCTAGAACAAGCTTCCTGACCTGGGACTCACATCACCCCGTTGTCTGTTCTTACCCAGAGTGTGGCATCGTTGTCTAGCAGTCAGGGAAGGCAATCTCCCTATATTCTTGGAGGATTTGGACAACAGATTTATAATTGTTGTTTTTGTCTTATTTCTTCTCAGCAGCATTGGTGGTGGATGATCCTGTTCTCTTTTTCTCCACAAATTTCTGTCAGCTCCGTCTAGTAAATATCCTTCCATCCCATCCCATCCCTCCTTTATATCTCCTGTCTCTTACCCTTAGACGGCTTCCACAGTGTCCCCTCCAGGCAGCCTCTGTAGTGGCCAACACTTCATTTCTCCCTGCTACAAATCTCTTCTATTTTGCCCACACACAGTGGTCCAGTTCGAATGATCTTAAAAAAAAAAAAAAAAACATGAAAATCAGTTAAAGCCTTCCCAGGGTCCACAGAATATTCTGTAAACTGGTTTCCAAATTCCACCTTCATCTCTCACCACCGCCCACATACACTTCACATTGGTCCCATGGAGCTTCCTGATCCTCAGATCTTCCTTTTTTCTTCTTTTACCTTTGCATACGTATCTCCCCAAAATGGATCATTCTTCTATGGACTCACCACGTAGATCATCTGCTGATCTTCCCTTCTCACCTCACAGATTACTTTCCCCAATAAGCCTCACAGCCTAGATTATGTAATTTGCTCCTACACAATCCTATATCACCTTGAGCTGCCTGCATCCCAACAATTGTTTAATTGCCTCTCTTCCCAGGAGACAGAAGCTCTGGGAGTGCAAGGACCTCTTTATGCCCTGCACCTGTGCAGCCGTGCACAAGCTGCAGGCGTATAGCAGCGTCCTTAGAGATGTGCAAAATGTGAGTGAGTGTCTTAGCCAATTTCTGGACTGCTTAGATTTTCATAGCATTATCATGGGCCATTTAACCCGTATCAATAATCTTAGGCCCACTCCAGTTGTTTTTTTTTTTTTTTTTTAAGTCTTAGTTTGAGGAATTATAGCCCGGTGGCCAATGAGTCAACACAGACTGTTTCTGGCTGTTGAGGCTGCTCTGATTCCTGGACTCAAATCTGTTCATTTGTCGACAGCCTCATTCTTGAGTGCTTGAGTCCCTGAATGATGACCTTTTGGGACCCAGTTCCTGAAGTTTATCTGGTATCCTTTCTGATTCTCCAAGTCCTCCTCTCCCGGACCGTCTGGGAGTTCCCCTTCAGTGGCAGGTGCTCTGCTGCTATTGGTTGAATTGCCCTGTTGGCAAAGGGATGCATTTCTGCACAAATCTCCCATGTAGCTGTACTTATGCTGTCCTCTGCTCTCATCCGTGTCTCCAACTGCAGCATGCGTGGAGATCACCCAGGGGTCTTCATAGACAGAGATTCAAGTAAGGGTGGGCTTAAAAGTGCATATTCCTGTGGCACTCGTGTTGCATTGCAAGGAAGGTTTGTGAGAAGGCTCCACCATGTAATTCCTGTAATATTATGGCGTCTGCATTTTGTACCCTGTGCCCCATGTCAGCCAGCGGGGTGAGGAACACACCGGCCTGTCTCTCCTCACCTCACCGTGCTCACTCTGGTTCATGAGTCAGCTTCTTTTTGCATCTGTGGCTCCTGTGTGCCCCCACCATGGTGCAGCCACAACAGAACAAGTTACCGAATTTCTGCCCCTCTTCCAGATCACCCTGTCCTCTCAAGAGCTGCAGGGTGCTCTAGCACAGTGTAGCACACTGTGTGCTTGCCATCC
>NW_012114766.1:3308349-3356942 GCF_000951035.1 Colobus angolensis palliatus | reverse complement strand
TCCCTTCCCTTCCCTTCCCTTCCCTTCCCTTCCCTTCCCTTCCCCAGGGCCCAGGTTGAGAGCTGTGCCTCTCTCCTGGACAGCTCACTGGGATGGAAATTCCTTCCAGTGTTTCCCTGTGGCTACCTGCAGCAACTCCTTTTTAGCTAAGGTAACAGTTTTCCTAGTGTTTTGTGTGTCCTCGAGTCCTTGAGAAAGAGCCCCATTTTATTCCATTATATTTCTCCAGACCATTGCAGAGCACACAATGTCTTCATCTTGCTGAGCTGTTTAGTAACCAAAGATATTAAGAGCCATTTACAAACCAAGTATAATTAATAATTAACTGTTTGAAGCTAAAATTAATCGATTATATGTGCTCATTGTTGCTATTGTTTTCTTCAGGTGAATTACCAGCTAGCCCAGCTAGCATTGCATTGTCTTAACGCAAGACCAATAAGATGAACGTAGGATTTTATTGAAACGATATTAAAACAAACAAGTAATAATAACAAACTATATATTAGATGGATATTGAGTTTCCAATAATCACCCTTTTTTGTTGACGGGGTTGAAGAATTTGTATGACGATATGCTGACATTCAGGACAGTCTTAACTTTAAGAAAAATATCAGAAGAACCATTGACTCTTATTTCTATTTTGTTCTGAGTTATAGTGCATGAATGAATTATAAGCACAGCCTCCTCTTAATAATGTGAGCTAAGCCATTATTAAATATTTAAATATATCAGTACATATGAGCCAGGAGAGCAGGTGGTGCCAGAGAACATTAAATTCTAATGCAGAAATTTGACTTTTAAATTCCAGGTTTAGTGGCGCATTAGCTCCAGCTACATTCCACTCTCCCTTCCCAACATGTATCCTCCCAGATTACGTTTCAAAGTAAACTGAGGTAAGATGTACTGGAAATGACATGGAGGTTAAGCACCGCAGGGCTCACATTAGAGCAAACGTCCTGGAAGACGTTCTCCAATCTGTATTTTAGTCTCAGGCAGGAATGAAAATTCTGAGGATGATATTTGCAAATTATAAAAGATCTTGTGAAATTAACAAGGTGTACTTCTAGGTGATATTTTAGGCTCTGTAAGTGGAATGAGCTTCCTATTTTTTCCAGCCACATGGCTGCCTTCCTCACTTCTCATGTGTCATGAGTGTGTGAGTGTGGTAACATTCTCCCACATCTTTACCACCAGGATCTCTGCATCAGATACAACAAGGACCCACTTTTCCTTACAGGTTTTTTTCCTTGCAATTGGAATTTGTTGCTTTCAATTTTCTCACTATCTTTATTATTTTTCTTTGGTATTTCTGTTTCCTTTATGAGTTTTTATCATCTCAACAAGAATCTTTTTTAAAATTTCTGAGTTGTGTTAACTTACAAATGAATCACACTTTGAATTACTGATTTGAAAGTTATAGATGGGACTATTCTTTTCTCGAAATTCTTCCTGTGTTTTTTAAATCGCATGCATACCCTCCTGCCTCTAAGCCAGAAACGGCCAGGCACAACATGCAGTTTTGATGACCCAGCTCCAATGTGTTTCTTTTAGATCATCTGTTGCTTTAACATGTGAACATGTGGAGCTCTCTCCCTTCTGATTTTTTCTTGGGAAAGGGAGTAAGCAGAAAGAAAGTTTGTGCCATGTGAGACCGAGAATGAGAGAAACTGAAGAAGTTAGGCTGCTTCAGACTTGGGCAAAAAGGCTGTGATGTGGGCTGAAGGTCAGGAGGTATAGGATGAGGGGTACAGATGAGGGGTGCAGGGCAAAGGGAGCAGGTTCAGGGGTCCAGGATGAGAGGTGCAGTGAGGAGTACAGGATGAGGGGGTCCAGGTGAAGGGTCCAGGAAGAGAGGCACAGGATGATGGGTGCAGTGAGGAGTGCAGGATGAGAGGTCCAGGTGAGGATCCAGAGGGAGGGATCCAGGAAGACAGGTACAGGATGAGGGGGTGCAGGTGAGGAGTGCAGAATGAGGGGTACAGGTGAAGGGGTCCAGGACGAGGCATGCAGGGTAAGGAGTGCAAAATGAGGGGCTATGGGATGAGGAAGTGCAGGATGAGGGTGTGTAAGGTGAGATAGTGCAGCAGGAGGGCTCCAGCATGAAGAGTAGAAGACAAGGGGGGCAGGACAGTGCAGTGCTAGAGCTTAGCCAAGAAACCTGGGCTCAGGTTCCAGTTCTGCATCCAATTTGTTCTGAATCCCCTGGACTTTAGCAGACTCATCTACGATGGGCAATGGGGATGGGTCATCTGCAGGCTTTGCTCCCACCTCTGAAAGAGAGAAATCAACAGCTCCAAATATTTCGTTTTAATGGGAAGCTCATTCCTGGAATGATTAGCAAGCTGAAAGAGGTGTGATTGCTACCTTTGATACTGAAACACGTCTACTAGGACTATTTCAATGCTAAGATGGGATAGGAGAGAACACAACTAGGTTTTGGCGTAGTAGAAATGATGCAGCAATGCTAAATGCAAAACCGCACCAACGTAGATAAGCACGAAGCACATGGTAATGTCGTTCACGAGGCCTTCACTGCTGCGCATTTTCTAAATTGTATGAGAAAATAGGAGAGGCTTGCGTACAACCATGTGCCTGGGTAGGAAGATCTGAAACGTCCTGATGAGGTCACAACAGAGAAAGATCATGAAGTCAGGTGGGCAATGCAGGGGTTAAGGCCCATCTCATCAGAGGCTGGAGGCTGCCTGAGGGTCGGAGATCCACAGTTAACATCTGTCGTTGGAGCATATCCTGACATGCAGGACGCATACATGAAAGTGAAACAGTCAGAAAACCAGATGATTTTCCGAATTTCATATGTGTCTCAACCAGGGAAGGAGAGGCTCCTGAGGACTGCGTCGATGAGGAGGAGCTGGTGACCCTGTCTCCCGTCTGGCTTTTCCACTTTAGAAGGCTTGATTATAGCAAGCTGTGTGAGTCTTAAGACTGGAGCAACAGTTTTTCTTAAATGTCCGAGTGTTTAAATGTCTGAAACAATTGGAAACTTTATAACAGGAGGCTTAAAACTGTACATGAATTTATATGGATATAAATGTTGCTTTCAGTTGGGTGCAGTGGCTCTTGCCTGTAATCCCAGCACTTTGGGAGGCCAAGGCAGGAGGATCACCTGAGGTCAGGAGTTTGAGACAGGCCTGACCAATATGGTGAAACCCTGTCTCTACTAAAAATACAAAAATTAGCCAGGTATGGTTGCAGGCGCCTGTAATCTCAGCTACTTGGGAGGCTGAGGCAGGAGAATTGCTTGAACCCAAGAGGCGGAGTTTGCAGTGAGCCAAGACTGTGCCATTGCACTCTAGCCTGGGCAACAGAGAGAAACTCTATCTTAAAAAAAAAAAAAAAAATTGCTCTTTTCTTCTTCACCACAGAGAAAAGATAGAATAAGAAAATTTCACTTTCCCAGTCCAGGACATCCTTAGGCATGGAGGGAGCTTGGGGTTGCCTCTGACTTGGCAAAGCCAATCCATGACACATTGTCACATAACAGAGGAGTAGAGAAAACAAGATTATATTGAGTTTGTGCTGATTTGGATTCAAATTTTTAAAAGCAAAGAAACTGTGTTTAGTCTCTCAGATATTTTTCAGAATGAGCCTATTTAATTTTAAATTCCCTCTAAAATTCTTCAGGTTTATGCCATTTTGATGCAAATACTTTAAGAACTGATTCCCCCCACCAACTAATTTCAAGAATCCATCTCAAAGGTTAAGCGCATTATAAGTGCTTTGAATGTTGCTTTGTGCTGTGTGGACCTCATGGATTGGAAGACAGGGGAGCAAGTTTTCATGTGATCCTTTCCCATTTCCTTTGAAGCAAACTCTTCTGCCTCCTACTAATACGTGTTTGATTTCTGTTTATATATGATTGTTTACATCCATTGCGATTGGCTGTCACCACCTTTCCTACTTTTACCCTTGGGGGAAGCTGACTCATTCATACACAGGGAGGCGCTTCTTCTGGAATATAATTATGCCTGCGTGAGTTTTCCAGAATTAGTGGAGAGTGGAGACAATTATCCATGAAGCTGTGTCATTTAGACATGAAACTGAGAATACATCAGTCACTACTGCCTGAAGCATCTAAAGCTTTTCTCTGTAATGCATTCCTCTGCGGTGTGCCGGAGTGAGCTCTGTCTGGAGGACTCTCCGTGCTGCAGCCCCTGAAGGTCGTGGCTGATACCCACTGGGCCTCCACTCATGCTGCCCTGCTCTTTGCCCCACACTCTCACCTTTGCGTGGCACGTGGTCCTTTTATTAGAACTCATGGACTTACAGCAACTCCTACAAACCTTCACGTTTCTTTAAACCTTCATTAATAAACCCACAGCAACCTCTCTCCAGGTTTTCAGGGAAAAAGTCACTTTTTTAATAGAGCAGGAACATCTCTTCTTTGTTCCTCCACAGTCATCTTCATTGCTACTTCCTTCCTTCCTCCCTTCCTCCCTTCCTCCCTTCCTTTCTTCCTTCCTTCCTTCCTTCCTTCCTCCCTTCCTCCCTTCCTCCCCTTCTTTCTCTTCCTCCCTTCCTTCCTTCCTCCCCTTCCTTCCCTTCCTCCTTCCTTCCCTTCCTTCCCTTCCTCCTTCCTTCCCTTCCTTCCCTTCCTCCTTCCTTCCCTTCCTTCCCTTCCTCCTTCCTTCCCTTCCTCCTTCCTCCCTCCCTCCCTTCTTTCCTCCCTCCCTCCTCCTTCCTTCCTTCCTTCCTTCCTTCCCACCAGTCTCAGAAAGATGTGTGTCCATCTTTTGTCCAAGGATGGTCTTGAGATCAATGCTCTTCTCCCTTTTGAGAGTTGGCCCCATCAGCAAACACTAACAGGCTTTCTGTTTGTTCTATCTTCACTATCTACTCTCCCAATTCAGGTTTCCTGTACCCCTCACTTGGATTGACAGCATCATTCTAATTATTCTCTTACCCTTCTATCTTATTTTTAGGATTATATCTCTGTTATCAGAAATTCTGTGCGTGACGCAAGAAACTCATTTGTATCCAGGGTTAGGAGGTCCCGGTGGCATCAGCAGGACTCTCATTTTCTCAGCTCTGCTTTCTTTTCTTGAGGCTGCATTCCATGTGGGGTCTCTGTAAATGACAGAGAAAATAGCTCCCAGCTCCTCTGGGGTTACATTGCTCTTACAGTTCATGGCCCTGAGGAACGAAGAGTAAAGACACCTTCAATGTCTTCCATCTCAAAGCCAAAAAAGGCTCCAAGTGGTTCTGCTCAATTCTGCCCCTCCATCCACTGCCACATCCAGGGACATGGACAACCTGACTGGCCACTCCCAGTGACCTGCCCTTCCCGGCGAAAGGGCTGAAGGAAACTCCCAGGGACTAGGAGCAGAGCCCTTCCCAACAGGAGAAACAGAGCAGCAAAGAATGCACACACTGCTTTAGAAGAAGCCAAATGATCTGATGTGCCGGGGCTACTCCTACAGAACCTCTGACCCTTCCCGTCGCCCTCTGTGAACAGTGGTTCCCGGTGCCTCCTGTCCCACACCAGCCACACAAACTGCTCAGCCTGCACTTCCCACTCCTCTGCAATATGCATCGCTATTAACCTAGATACTTTTCATTTTCCACTTTATCTGAAAATACCTCCTAAAATGGTTTATCTTTGGGTGAAACCTAAACCATCATTTTTCTTCTTCTTTTATTCATTCCATTCCCTTTTTCCTGAGACTCAGTTACTGATCTCCACTGCTAAAATGAATGAGCATTTTTATTTCATTAAAATATTTAATTCTATTGAAAGTGTGTCATAAAAAAGTATACTGCTATTTCCCGTTAATTTGTGTTTGATAGATGCAGAGGCTTGTTGGTTCCTCATTTTTCTTTGCCATTGAGTTCTTTTCATCTTTTCATCAGTGCCTGTGGCTCTTTGATCACGTCGATTGTGCTTTTGATGTTTTCTTAATCCTTTTAGTAATGAGGTACTCAAAATATAACAACTGATGTTATGCCATGTTTTAATTTTATTACGAATTTTCTCTCTTCCTGAAAGTGAAATCACATTTCACCAATTTCTTTATTCTTTACATCTTCAACTCCTTTGTTAACAAGTTGCTAATTATTTGCTTTCTTCCCTCAACTCCATTAGTGCTCTCATTTCTTTTACAAGTTCTTAAAGGTAGAAAAAGAAATACTAATGATACCAGCCAGAACTCCAAAATAATAACTTGAGCACCACCCATGCATATTTATATTTCTAACAGGTTCCATTTCATTGACGTCAGGATTCCAAAGTCTAGATAACCTCATCCTATGCATTTTTGTACATTATAAGTAAAATAATTTTCAAGAATGGCATATGTTCCTATTTACCTTTCACATTTTACCGGCTTATTTTCCTAACTAGATTCCACAAACAGCATTTCTTTTGTCTACACAGAATGAAGCCTTTGCTAGAGGAATCTGTTTACCCATGGAGAGGAAGCTGTGGTTTATCCTGTCACTACTTGAGCTTTGTCCTTGATTTTGCTTTTTGTTTCTAGCATGACCATGAAACTACTCACTCATTAATTCTCTGATCATCAGTTTCATTATGTACAAAGTGGGAATAATAACTGAGTTTTTGTCAGGATACATTGTTTTAAAACAGAGAGGATAGATCCTCAGTTGAAAGCCATATTTACATTTGTGTATTTTGCAAAGTCTATGTAAATCTGTGACTTACCTATTGGAAAATGGTCTGAAAAGGTAAAGAAAACTAATTTACAATAGCCCATGCAGCACAACTTATGTTTCCTGTTTCTGATAGTCTGTCCCTCTTCCAAGGACTAAGAGTGCTTCAGAAAGTGCATTCACAGTTGTCTCTCCCTCATCCTCTCTTCTTTTTCTCCCTGGGGCCGTGGCAATTTCCTTTCTTGCAGTCAATTCTATTACAACAAACTTCTCAAATTAGTTTTTAGTCCATTTCAACTTTACTGTTATCTTTCCAGACTGTTCACCTTCTTGTCAAAAATGTGATTATCAATCCGGGCCTGGGACAGTATTTTTGACTTTCCATTACATTCACTTCTCCCCTTGGTGTGCTCAGAGCAAGCAGTCATTTCATTGTTGCCTCTCTGTCTCTCTGTACAACCTCCTTTGGAGTCAAGATGATGGATCTCAATTTTATGCTTTTCCTATTTCTATAACATACCAACTTGAATTATACTCTTTCTTTCAAGGATATAATCCCTTAGTTGCCATTGGGTGTTATGTTTTGTCTTTTCTCAAAGTTTTATCCTTTAACTATTTACATGGCTTTGTTCTTGTTCTTGCGGACTTTATTCAAATAAATCAGAACCCCTCATTTGCTACATAGCCTTGTTTCCTCCCATCCCCTCTAGTTCCAACGCATTTCTACCTTGATTATTACAACTGTCTCCCAAATGAAGGGCCTCTCTCCTGGTTTTCTTTATTGTGGTCTGTGATGCACCGATTCATCATTGGCACTTTCATAAGGGCTCTGTTCTGTTAAAAAATGTGTAGTGGAAAGAACTGTGCACATGGCAGCTATAGAGGCTTGGTTCCATCTACTCCAGGTGGAAGTGTTTAAGTTGACCTCACTTTGTAGTTCACTTTCTCTTTCTGAGAACTATCTATCAAGTAGACACCGTCATATCTGCCTCTTGAGTGTTTGTGAAAATAAGATGGTAACATGTATGTGTGCACATCAATCTCCAGAATATGACAGGCACCCAGCATTAGTACCCTTACCTTAGGGACGTCCCCAAAGTCATCACTTCTTCATCCACCAATAAGTCCCAAAGAATGTAACCCAGACTACTGACAATGGCTTCCTTATCCTTCATGATGAGGTAAGTCATAAAAGGATTATAAGAAGTGTACTGCTTTGTGATTGTGATTGTTTGATGTAGCTTGCAAGTAGATTTTTTTTTCTGTTTCTCCTATTTTCTGTTTTTTCTTTTTTCCTGTTGAGTTTGCCACGGTAGACATTCTGCCAATTGCATCTCCAGGGTGTTTAAGAAAGTTTCTGTGACTTGGCACTGGATAACGAGGCTTAGCCAGGTTCGAGTTTGAGTTTTTCTGACATGATGACTTCATATCTAGTGGTGTTCTCTCCCATCAGGAGACAGGGTGACTGATGTGCACTTACCAGCTGTGTTTATTGACTGGATGCCACAAATCGGTAGTATTCTGATTCTATTGCTTCTCTTTTTTTATTGATTTGCTAAGGTACTTCTATAAAAGAAGCATATTATTTGGTTGTCTGGTGGCAGACTTGATAGGCAAGACAGGATAGATGTGGCCTTTTCAGTTTGTCACATTACATTTATATATTACATTCAGAATAGGAAGTTTTCATAGCCTCCTCAACCTCAGGCCTGTCGCCATTTGCACTGCATACTTTTTTTATTATTATTACACTTTATGTTCTAGGGTACGTGTGCAGAACGTGCAGGTTTGTTACATATGTATACATGTGCCATGTTGGTGTGCTGCACCCATATACTTTTGTTTGGGTGTGAAGACAGGGACGGTCCTGTGACTGCACGATTTTTGGAGCATCATTGGCCTTGACCCACCAGATACCTGTGGCATCCTCACCCTCAACGTGTAAATACCAATGCCTCCAGACATGGCCAAATATCCCGATGAGGAGAGAGAAGATGGTAGCAAAAGTTCTACTGGTTGAGAACTACTGCTCTACAGTCATTCATTTTATTGTTTTGTATTATTAGGAAAGAACCCATGAATTTAAAACAGTCTGAAGGTTTTCAGTCTGTGGAATGTACTATCTTTGTTGATGCTAAAATTGTGCTAATTTTGCCTTTTAGTGTGTTCTTGACTCCTGAGTCAATGGTAGCCTCTTTGCCATCCGGTGGGATAAACCATTCCAAATGTATCTTGTGTAATTTCTGCTTCAAACCTGAAATTAGTCATCCACCCAACGATTCTTGGCTTCCTTGAGTGGAAAATTATATTTCAGGATTACGGTCTGGACGTTTACAATGTTAATCACTTCTTGATTTCTTGTTGTTTCTGGGCCCTTTCCCTTGACAGGGAGTGTGTGTGTTTGTGTGTGTGTGTAGAACAAAGACACAAGGTTTCATGCTGATATGCCTGATTCAAATTCAGCACTGCAGCGTTTTTTCTGAATGTCTTCCATCATATATCTCTAGTCCTTCCCTCACCCAGAGTCCCTGCTCTCAGTAACTCTGATAAAGGTGGAATTAGAATATTCCATAATTTCTCAATTGCTGTATCTCACAACACAGACACAAAAGCTTTGAAAGCAATACCAACATTTCCATGTGCATCAGTAGTACTGAAAACAATCTGAAATGGTTTTGCACTCATGTTTATACTTCATGTCTCCCAATCAAATTACCATATTTCAAGGTCCTTTAAAACTGTCCATTGCTAGATTCACAGTTAGATTTACTTTTTAAAACATTTTAGATTGCTTTAAAAAGAATTTTGTTTTATTATTATGTACAAATATTTGCATACTTAGATGTTCCACAGTCAAATCTGCAAAAGTAGGTATAATCGGAAGGTCTCACTTCTGTTTTCTTCTCCTCTAAACTATTTCACTTTCCCCCTATAAATAGTAATTTGTAGAATTAGTCTGGTTCATTCTTGTATTTAAGAAACAGACACACACGTATGTATATATCTACATATAGATATTCGATGTTTGTGTCAACCCCCTCCCAACTTGGGTAAGCAGTAATGTGTTTTAAGCTCTTTTTTTTTTTTCTATTTGATGAATTCTGGAGCTCATTCTATAGTAGCTTGCTGTCTTTCTCTTTCTCTGTCTCTCCTCTTGCTCTGGCTGTACAGCACTCCACAGAGTAGATGAGTAGACCACAGTTTATTCAGTCAGTCTTCCAACCCATCCATTGATGAGCTATTTCCAGTCCTTTGCTATAAGAAGTAGTCTGACATGAATAGGCTTGTCCGTGTGTCCTTTCATTTTTTTTTTTTTTTTTTTTTTTTGAGACGAAGTCTCGCTGTCGCCCAGGTTAGAGTGCAGTGGTGTGATCTCAGCTCACTGCAAGCTCCACCTCCTGGGTTCACGCCATCCTCCTGCCTCAGCTTCTCGAGTAGCTGGGACTACAGGCGCCCATCACCACACCCGACTAATTTTTTATATTTTTAGGAGAGGCTGGGTTTCACCCTGTTAGCCAGGATGGTCTCGATCTCCTGACCTCGTGATCCACCCGCCTCAGCCTCCCAAAGTGCTGGGATTACAGGTGTGAGCCACCACGCCCGGCCTGTCCTCTCACATTTTTTGCAGCAGAAGGTTACATATGGTGTGCGATGTCCACTGCTGGCTAGTGAATGTCTACTAGAAAAGGCATCATAAGCACAAATGCAAGTCCATGGCCTTGATTTGATAATTAGTCACATATACAAACTCATATTCATTGTAATTATCATTTTAAACAGAAATATGCAAATTCCTATAGAAAGAAGACCATTTTAATGATTTAAATTAATAAAACCAATTTTAAAGAAAAATTGACAGCAATTCTACACATACTCAGAAAATGGGAGAATACTTGACAATTAATGTATGAAGTTATAATATTCTGAGGCCAAAACCAGTTAAAGACATAACAAAAAAAAAATCTATGTACTAATATCCCTCATAAATATAGACACAAAAATTCTTAACTAAATAGTAGCAAATAGAATTTAAATATATATGTATATGTGTATGTGTATGTATATATACATGCATATGCAGTCATGCATTGCTTAACAACAACAGGGATACATTCTTAGATGTGTTGTTAGATGATTTCAACATCATGCAAACATCATAGAGTGCACTTACACAAACCCAGATTGTATAGCCTACTACCCACCTGGGATGTATGGTACAACCTATTGTTCCTAGGCTACAAACCTGTACAGCATGTGACTGTAATACTACAGGCAATTGTAACAAGAAGTAATGTTTGTGTATCGAACATATGTAAACATGGAAAAGGTACAGTAAAAACACTGTATAAAAGATAAAAAAGTGGGACACCTGTGTAAGGTACTTACCATGAATAGAGCTTGCAGGACGGGAAGTTGTCCTGGGTAAGTCAGTAGTGAGTGATGGCTGAATGTGAAGACCTAGGACGTTACTATACACTGCCGTAGACTTTACAAACACTGTGTACTTAGGCTACATTTATTTTAAAAATGTATTTCTTCAATAATAAATTAACCTTAGCTTACTGTAACTTTTTTACTTTATAAACCTTTTCATTTAAAAATTTTTTTTATTCTTTTGCAATAACATTTAGCCTAAAACACATGGTACAGTTGCACAAAAATTTTTGTATAGTCTTGTTCTATAAACACTTTTGTATTTTAATTTCAAATTTTTTCTATTTTACTTTTTAAAACTTTTTGTTCATAAACACATACATTAGCTTAGGCCCACACAATGTATTCCACCTCCACATCTTGTCCCACTGGAAAGTCTTCAGGGGCAATAACACACATGAATGAGGCTGTCATGTTCAATGATCACAATGCCTTCTTCTGGATACCTCCTGAAGGCCCTGCCTAAGGCTGTTTACAGTGATTTGTGTGTGTGTAAGTATAAGGAGCATAATCTAAAATAGTGATGGATAGTATAGCATAGTAAATATATACACCAATATCATAGTCATTTATTATCATTATCAAGTATTACATGCTGTATACAATTGTACTGCTCTCCTTTCCCATGACTGGCAGCACAGTTCGTTTATTTACACCAGCATCACCAGGAACACATGCATAATGCATTGAGCTATGATGATTCAATGGCTACAATGTCATTAGGTGATAGGAATATTTTAAATGCATTATAATCTTATGGGACCATTGTATACATGATCCATCATTGACTGAAATGTCCTTATGTGGCACAGGATTTTGTGTGTGTGTGTGTGTGTGTGTGTGTATGAAATTATATGCCATAAACAAATGAAGTGTTTTCCTTGTAGGAATGAAAGACTGTTCAATATTTGAAAATCAAGCAATGTCATTCATTGTATTAACAGAATAAAGAAGAAAAATTACATGTTTACATCAATCGATGCACAAAAAGCATTTGACAAATTCAACACCACAATTAGTTTACTAAGGAAACTAACCACCACAAACGTGGTGTTTTAAAACAATAGAAATTCAGTTGCCCAAAGCTCTGGAGGCCACAAGTCCAAAATCAAGGTGTCAGCAAAGCCATGCTCCCTGCCAGATCTCCCAGGGAGAGAACCCATTCCTAGCCTTTTCCAGCTTCCAGTGGCTCCTACACTCCTCAGCCAACAGCGGCATCACTGGAACCTCTGCCTCTGTCTTCAGATCACCTGTTTCTCTGGGTCTATGTTTTCTCCTCTATGTGTCTCATACAAACACACTTGTCATTGGATGTGGGGACACCCAGATAATCCAGGATGATCTAATCTCAAGATGCTTAACCACATTCCATCTGCAAAGACCCATTTTCCAAATAAAACCACAGTCACCATGTCTGGGGACAAGAACGTGGACATGTCATTATCAGGGGGCCACCGTCCAGCCTGCTATAATGTCTATTCATGACAAAGTCTCAGCAAGGCAGGAGGAAATGGGCCGTCCTCAATTTGTGATAAAGAACACTTACAAAACAACAAAACGAAATGAAAGGAAAAACACTTAGCATTAACCCTAATGATGAAAGACTAGATGTTACCCCCTAAGAGTCAGAACCCACCAAGGACATCCACGCTTCCCATTCAACATAGTGCTGGAAGTTCAAGTCAATTCAAACTTGCAAGGATAAGAGAAAAAGGGCTTACAGATCGCAAAGAAAAACAGTAAAGCTGACTCTACTTGCAAGTAACATGATCGTCTAGATAGAATTTCCCAAGGAATTCACAGATAAACTCTTAGAGCCAAGAACCAGTTTGGTGACTTCACAGGATACAGGATGAACAACAACAAAAAAATCTGTATTTCTATATAATAATATGAACCCGTGAACACCCAATTTCTTTAAAATACAATTTACAATCACTCAAAACAATGTAATATCTGGAAATCTAAACAAAACTGTGTATGTATAGGACTCATAGATTGAAAACTATGCAACACTATGGAAAGAAACCAAAGAGCAAAATAAACAGAGGTATATACTCTGTTCATGTATTGGGACACTCAGAGTAAAGATCTCAAATCTCCCAAACTGATATACAGTTTAATGCAACTGTTGTAAGAATCTCAGCAAGTATGTTTTGTAGATATGAACAAGATTATTCTAAAAAGGGAACTAGAATAGCTAAAGTAATTTAGAAAAAAAAAAATGAGTGGGAAAAGCACCTTACCCAATTTCAATACATATTATATAGCTCCAGTAATCAAGACCATGTGTTGTTGGTGGAAAGGCAGACACAGAGATTAATGGAATGGAATAGAAAGCCCATGAATAAGCCCACAGAATATGCCCTCCTGGTTTTTGATAAAGGGGCCAAAGCAATTCAATGGAGGAAGAATAGCCTTTTCAGTGAACAGCTCCAGAACAATTGGACACGCAGAGGCCAAAAATGAGCCTCCATGTGAATCTCACATCTTTTACAAAAATCTACTCAAAATTGATAATAGACCTAAATGTAAATGTAAACATAGAAAATTTTTAGTAAAAGATACGAGGAAATATTTGCAATCTGAGAGTAGGAAAATATTTCTTAGACTTGTCTCCCAAAATATAATTCATCGTTTGGAATTATTTACCAAATGATTATTACTTTATCAAAATGAAAAACATCTTCTCTGAGAAAAATCATATAAAGAACTTGAAAAGATAAGCTGTAGACTGGAAGATAACATTTTCAAACCATGTATCTGTTAAGAACTCATAAAGAACTATCAAGACTCTACAATAAACACACACACACACACACACACAGATACACACACAGAGTCACAGAGGTAGGATATAGACCTTTCACCAAAGAAGATATACAACAAACACAGGCCAGAGTACAGTGGTACAATCTTGGCTCACTGCAACTTCTGCCTCCCAGATTCAAGCAATTCTCCCTGCCTCAGCCTCCCGCATAGCTGGGATTTGGGATGACAGGTGCCCACTACCACACCCGGCTAATTTTGTATTTTTAGTAGAGACGAGTTTTCACCATGTTGGCCAGACTGGTCTTGAACTCCTAACCTCAGGTGATCCGCCTGCCTTGGCCTCCCAAAGTGCTGGGATTACAGGTGTGAGCCACCACACCCAGCTAGCAATTTCTTACAAGAGCTAAACATTCAATTATCATGTGACCCAACAATTGCACTCCCAATCATTTATCTCAGAGAAGTGAAGACTTCTGTTCAAATAACATAATAATAAACAATAGTAGCAGGAATATGTATAGCAGCTTTAGTCATAATAGTCAAAGACAGGAAATTACCCGAATGTCGTTGAAGATGCAAACAATTAAACAAATTAGTTCATCTAGACCATGGAATGCCACTCAGCAATAAAAAGAAATAAACTATTGATACAAGCACCGTCTTTATGACTCTCCAGAGATTGGTGCTGACCAAAAAAGCCAATCCCAGGTCACATGCCGTTTCTACAATATTCTTATAGAAATAGAGAGGAAACTAGTAGAGGCCAGAGGTTAAGGAGGGAGGTGGTGATGGACCAAAGTAAATGTGGCTATCAAGGGTCAATGGGAGGGATGTCTGTGTTGCTGGACATGTTCTGTATCTCACCTGTTTCAACATCAGTATCCTGGTGGTGATGTTATAACACAGTTTTGCAAAATTCTACCACTGAGGAAAGCTGCATGAAGGTTACACAAGATCTTTGTAACTGTATGAAGCTTACATGAGAACTTTGTATTACCTCTTACAACTGCATATGAATCTATAATTATCTCAAAATTCAAATTTTTGTTAAAAACAATAAAACCCCACGGTAATTATTTACCAAATCACAGATGGACCTGAATAGTCAAACAATTTTAATAGCTAAGTCTGAAGCTTGTCTACTGGGTAAATTCTATGGATACTTAATTCTTATTTGTGCAAAAACCTCTATTTTAGAAGTAGGTGTCAGTATTTTGGGAGACTGACGCAAGCAGATCATCTGAGGTAAGCAGTTCGAGACAAGCCTGGCCAACATGATGAAAACCCGTCTCTACTGAAGAATTAGCCAGGCATGGTGACACACACCTGTAATCCCAGCTACTCAGGAGGCTGAGGCAGGAGAATCGCTTAAACCCAGGAGGTGGAGGTTGCAGGGAGCTGAGATTGCGCCACTGTGCTCAGGCCTGGGCAACAGAGCAAGACTCTGAAAAAAAAAAAAAATGGAAAAGAAAGATATGAATTAGCTGCATCTAGAGTGGCTTGGTGGGGATGGGGTGTTCTGTCTTCTTTTTGACTGTGATTGGAAAGGGAAAACATTAATGCTAACAATAAATTATAATCAGGATCATCTTCTATGTAAAGAAGAGAACCTACTCTGAAGGATAAATGACATTCATTGAGGATCAGCTCCTGCAGTCCAGGTTTTCCCTGGTTACATTTGCCTCTGTTGAAGTCTCTTTGAGCAGGGCTGTAGCAGCTGCCAGGGTTGATCTTATTTCCCACTGTCCCATTAGAATAAATGTTTGTTAACTCTGTTTACACATTACACAGCCTATTTAATTCAGCCTTTAGGATAAGTCAGAACTGTATGAATTGCCAAAGAGTGTTTTATATGAAAGCACACTCTACCTCATAGATAAAATTTCCCGAGTTGAGGCCAATAATAATGGAGTGGGGTTGACGTGTTGAGAGCAGCGCCATCATTTGGGATGCATGTCTTGTGTTCCGTGAATGGTGGTATTAGACAAGGATACATCAAATCAAGTGAGCAACAGATAGGAGTTTTATGAGTTTTCCCCTCGAACAATATTATGATCAATGCACACAATTGCATTTGATTTTTTTCCCTCCCTACCAGGAGGATCAAGCAAAGAAAATGAGTTTGCCCTTCAGTCTTTTAAAGTTTTTTGATTCATGACAACCATAGCCAGAGATAAGAATTAAGCCCTGCACTTTAAATGAGCAATAAGCCAGGTTTTCAAGCTGTCTTGTTTAAGTTCCTGTCTGCTTCTTGTAGGCTTTTTTTCTCTCTTTTTTAGTTTCACATTATTATTATTTTTTTTTTTTGGAGAAGCCATACATAAAGTGGCTGAGAAAATAATAATTGGCATTACCTTAACATTTTCATCTCTAGTAATCCTGAATTATAACATATTGCCATATTGACAAAAATCTATAGCCACGAACATAGCTTCTCTTCTTTTGAGAAGAGAAGAAGAAAATATCTTTTTTAAGTGTTACTCCTAAAAATGCTCATTGCCAATATGTTGGAAAGATTACCTTTTACTCAGAAAGCATTTCTAAGGTGCCACATATATATAGAACAATATAAGACTCACACTTTTGCTGTTTTGAAATACATATAATCACAATGTTGATGCGATGTTTCTTATGATCAATAATAAAACACATATGATTCATAAGATATAGATGGTACAAGAGAAAATGAAACAATGATACAGGTAAAAACACTAAACCTTACACTTAATTTACATAATTAATTTTATGAGTATTCGCTGAGTATTTTGTGCCAGGCACTCTTTTGAGGGCTGGGATTACATAAGTAGCAACTGGGCAAAAGACCAGCTCTCACAGATTTTACATTCTAATCAGGGAGTTTTGCAGTGAAAATAATAGCAATAACAGTAATATGTAACCTGTCTCATTGCTTCTAAGGTGTGGATTTTTTCAACTTTTTGTGCCTCTGATATGGGATGTATCTTACTATCGCATTGGTAAGAGAGACTCATGTCACATTTTAATTTTCTTTTTCAATAGTATATGAAGTAATTAAGCATCTGATCATGATGGTATCTTAGCCTTGATGTTCCCCCAGGTGGTAATAAATTCAATAAGAAAAATGTAGGGGAATGGTCAGAGGGCTGGAGAGCGAAGGAGCCTCTGCTCCTTAGAGTGGAGCCAGCAGTGTGAGTCTCTGGGGGGTAGTGCTGGGTGAAGGGAGTGGGGAGCTGCCCACCTGGATAGCTGGGGTATGTCCTAGCAGAGAGCATTTACGAATGCAGTGTTGCAAAGTGAGATGGCCTGGATTGTATCTGGTGAACTGCAGGAAGACCACACTAAGCTCTGTGGGAAGAATCATCTGACGGGAAGATCTTTCCAGTGGGGCAGTAGCAAAGTCAGGAGGAATCAACGCATTGGCCCCCTGCCTTGTCTGTCTTGTCACTCTGCGATCAGAAGCCACGGAAGTTTTGTGCAGGGCAGTTGCCTTACCTGACACACGTTGTTCAAGGAACAACCTGATTGAGTGACGTGTAGGATGTTGGGATGGGAAGGAGGCCTGGGTGAAGGCGGGTGCGGGTGGGATGGAAGGTGAGTAGCCCCTTGCAGGTGAGAAGAGCTGCCTCATGTAACAGCTCATAGTCATCAAGGTCACTAGATTTGAGGTGTAGTTAGAAGACAGATATGACGAGATGTGCTGATTGGAAGTCTCCATGCAGGCGGAGAGGTGGACAGAGTGGGCTTCAGGAATGCCCAAAAGCTGAAAGGATTAGACAGAATGTGGTGGTCTAAGAGTGGGATGCTTTCAACAGGTATCCACGGGTGATGTGCCAGGCATTTCTATGAGGTCTCCAGAGTGGTGGTGGGATTGGGTGGCTGGACTGATGGAGAAGAACCACTCAGGGCATCTGTTTTGTCCCCTCTGCCCCATGCTTCACCTTTCCCAGTGAAATATGTGCAGTGAAAACACATATTAACTGTCAGGGATACGATTTTCTTTCCCAGGGAGCTCTGTGCTCTGAGGACTGAGAGTATCAAAGGGCTTTTTTGCCCTCTGACTTCTCACTGGGGTTCACCAAAGGGGAGTGACCATGGCATAGAGTGAGTGAAGCAGGTGTGTGCTGTCTCTTGTCTCTCTTCCATGCATTGCCAAAGGTAGCAGCTCCCACCAGGGGCTTCTGTCCGCTCTGCTACCAGCTCCCAGTTCTGTCTGCTACCACCTTCCTGTCCTGTCTGCTCCCAGCTCCCTGGGGGGACAAATAGGTCCACGGTGACCAGCATAGGGGAACTGTGCTAACTAGCCCATGGTAGTTGACTTAAACCAATCACAAGTATTCCCGATATTTCCTGTATTAACTTTTTTTTAAATTTTCTGATTCGAGTGTGCCACTTCCTGCCAGTACTCTGACTGATAGAAATATAGGCGAGAAGTGTAAGGAACTGAGTGTTCCAGGGGATGAATACAAGATGGGAGCAGACAAGCTGTCTGCAGATGTTAAATCAGTTATTTTATTCAGCAGCAAAATAAAGTCCATGGGGCAGGAATGAGGGGGATATGGGGAAAAGGTGGAGAGATCAGATAAAGAAATCAGGTTGAGAATTAACACTAATAGATGGGATTTCCTCACGATTTTAGGCTGGAGAAATAATATAATCTAAATTGTGTTCAATATGTAGAAGGAAATATTTGTACTTCATAATCAAGGCAGAAAACTTTTGAACTGTCTATAACAAAATGCAGTGAAAACACATATTAACTGTCAGGGATACTATTTTCTCTAATATAGGCTTGTATGGAATGAGCAAATATTGAATTAACTGGAACTCTTACAAATGCTTAGAAGAAATTAGATGGAAAAGTCATAAAATCACCTTGATCTTTAATTTTGGTATTACATATAGGAACATTTACTGGTAATTAGATGAGTTTTGCATTAGAGATTATATCAACCTGAAAATGAAATAAAGTTTTAAAAAAACATTTAGACATACCTTATAGAGGTAATATTCTGAAAATATGCTGGCACAAATGGGAAATGTGTTCTAAGGAATACTTACCATGATGGCCTTATCTAAACATTTACCACCAGAGAACCTCAAAGGTATTCTTATGTAATTCTAAGGTTACTCTGGAAAGCATCAGATGCTACTAAGACCTCAGGTCTCATAACCAAAGAATGCCAGGAATGACTTCATTCTTGTAGTTTATGGGAAAGCAGAGAAATCACTCGGGGCTTTGCCCCCCAAAAGGAAATCTTTAGACCTCCAGAGGGGAACCTTGCCTGGGAGCCATCTGAGATCATGCAGGACTGAGCACCTTAGTTCAGGGAACTTTGTAGCTGACTTAACCAGAAGTTGGAGCAGGAAGCAATTTCCAGTGCAAGAGAGACTGGCTGAGCTGCCACGGGAGCCCATTTTTTAGTCCTAGAACTGTGCAGTGATGAATCTGCTCTTAAGCCTCTTAAGTAGGGAAATTAAAAGTCAATGCAAGCCTGAATTTAGCTTCAGATTAGAAAATAAGAATATGGGGGGTGCAGGCATTCTGTCATTTTCCACTAAGAGAGAAGCATCTGACCAGTGTTGGGTGCTACATGCCATCCGATGGGCCAAGACATACAGAAGATGCCCTTATTACCACTAGAGTGTGGCACTTGTGCTTGACTTTAAGGAACCATGGTCATTATATAATAAAGAGATCTTGAAAAATGAACCAAGAAGGAACCTGCCCACACCACACAACACCAAGCACAAATAAAGAAAAAATAAAATATTTAATATAGGAGCAAAGTGGGTATTAAGAACGTGGGCAGTTCACTTAATGCCCAGTTTTAAAGGCAGAAGGGATTCTCATTGAAAATACTTGCAGAAAAACAGTTGGGCAGTAGAAATCCCTGTCAAGAAAATCAAAATAAAGCTATATGGTCAGAAGACCTGGAGTTAAGTTAGAAGAATTTTGAAGAAACATAAAAGTAACTGCATCTCTATGTCAACAACTATAGTTCCGCAAAAGTCATCAAATAAAGTTTATTTCTATTTCATTCATTGTTTCTTCAAAATCCCACCACATTTATCAAAATTCAACTTCCAATCTCTGGATAAAATGTATTCATTGGATTATCATTTTTAAAAACTAGGTTGCTATAACACAGTTTTCAAGTAAATTTATTTTTTCAATGACTTGTTCCCACATCTTAAATTGAATTTTGTATACCATCTGCTACTGGGAGAACCTGACTGTAACCCCAATTTATTGATAAGGTATGTTCTTCAATGATTAGAGGAAATGCACTGTGTGTGTCTATGTGTTTAGGCATTATTCTGATCACTATATTGAAGCAGATCCATTTCACATAAACAATGTAGAATAAAAAATAAGCCCATGTTGGCCATGCGCAGTGGCTCAGTCCTATAATCCCAACACTTTGGGAGGCCGAGGTAGGCAGATCACTAGGTCAAGAGATCAAGACCATCCTGGCTAACATGGTGAAACGCCGTCTCTACTAAAAATACAAAAATTAGCTGGGTGTGGTCATGCGCACCTGTAGTCCCAGCTACTCAGGAGGCTGAGGCAGGAGAATCTCTTGATCCAAGGAGCAGAGGTTGCAGTGAGCCAAGATCACACCACTGCACTCCAGCCTGGTGACAGAGTGAGACTCCATCTCAAAAAACAAACAAAAACAAATAGCCCATATTGAAAACAATTTTTAACTTTCAGGAATGGGAAGGAGTAACAACTTTTTTAAAAATCTAAAAATTACCATTTCTATTTTTGCACCAAAGACTTGGCAATAATTACCTGCAAAAGCTAAGCAGGAGCTGCTATGCTATAAATACATTTCATCACTTGACAATGCTAAGGAGTAGACACTTTACATTATTTTTTCTTTTAACCTTCTATCTTTCATTTGCATACTGTCTCAATCCCAAATATTTTATTTAAAAATCTATTTCTTTAAAAGGGGTTTTATTTTTCCACAGTCATATTCAGTTCTCCACCCATGCCTCTTCCCTATTATAATGCCCAGAATAAGTTCAGGTATTACCAAACAATCTGCTGAGTCAGCTTTCTGGTGAGTGGTTGGTTGATAACTACCAATTGGGTTCTGGGATTTTTCTTAGACCCTATTATTATGTTATAATTTCCAGAGTAGGCAGCTTCAAAAGTTAAACAGAAGATGGAATCCACACAATGATCTCTTAGATGATCACATTCAAGTCTGTGATACTATCAAGAATCTACTAACATTTGAAAGAAGTGCGACATAGCAAAGTCATGTCAAGGCAGGAAGTAAGAGGTGCCGCACAAGAGTGGCCCGTATCAAGGCAGGAAGTAAGAGGTGCGGCGGAAGAGCGGCCTATCAAGGCAGGAAGTAAGAGGTGCGGCAGATAGTGTGCGGAACAGTGGCCGATATCTTATCTCACTGTGGGCGTGGTGGCAGGCTGGTAGGAAAAGACAATTATGGAATAAAACATTTATTTTCTCCAATATTATGAATAAATAGGAGCAAATTTTAAAAGTCATTGAACAAGTTATCATTGTAGCTAGAGCAAAAGTAAAGTGAGAGATGTGATGTGTTTCATCTTAATTTTGGCAAGACTTTGGGTCATATGTTACCAGAAACATGAAGGGAGAACATTAATAAACAAGTTTGGTCAGTTGTTTATTGGTGGAAATGAGGTAAATCAAGCAGAGATAGAAGAAAATTCAGGTAAATTATAATGTAACTCTCATACAAGGGATGGAAGAGAGGCATGCACTACTGGAAAAAAAAGGCATGGACATGGATGGGGCAGGGAGGCGGCAAGATGAATACCAGTTAAATAGCCTTTTAAAACTCAAAGTGACATACTGACTTCCGGGAAAAGACAAACTGGGAATACAAAAGCGGCACACTAAAGCAACTGCCTAGTGGGAAAATGAGATGGGAAAATTCTTAGTCTCCAAGTTACCACATTTCTGTAGAGCAGAGGCGAGTACACAGGGTGAGACCAGATTAGAGAGGGCCCAGGTGTGATACCCGCACATGGGAGGGAAGGTGACGAATGGGGAGTTTCAGCTGCATGGAACTGTGTCTTAATGGAATTAGGATATCCTAATCTCCATCAGCCCTCTTCTGTAGAGAGTCCATAGAGTTGCTTGCTCTGTTGGTGTCTTAACCATATTCACTTTCTAATGAGCTCCTTGCTGTCTAGAAGAGAAAGTCTAGAAACCTGGAAACTGCATTTCCCACAATCCATTTCTAGCAGGGATCCTGATCTTGCTAAGGAAATAAAACCAAGAAGAGAGATTTAAGGACTCAGAAAATACAGTGAGAAAAGACCGAACTGAAACCTCCACCTTACTAGTTATGCAACCCTCAATGCTTAGAATGCTATCTAATTTTCTTCAAGCTTCAATTATTTTATCTGTAAAATAAGGTAAACAATAGAACCTATCTTATATATTTACAATAAAGCGTTTTTGATTTTTTTTTTTTTTTTTTTGAGATGGAGTCTTGCTCTGTTACTCAGGCTGGAGTGCAGGGCCGTGATCACTGCTCACTGCAACCTCCACCTCCAGGGTTCAGGTGATCTTCCTGCTTCAGCCTCCTGAGTAGCTGGGATTACAGGAACCTACCACCATGCCTGGCTAATTTTTGTATTTTTAGTGGAGATGTGGTTTCACCATTTTGGACAGGCTGGTCTCAAACTCCTGACCTCAAATGATCCACCCGCCTCAGCCTCCCAAAGTGCTGGGATTACAGGTGTGAGCCACTGTGCCTAGCACAAAAATGCTTTAACGTGTTGTAATAATGAAATAAAGGGACTTCATAACCATCATCTACTTGATAAACATTAATTAAATACCTACTATCTATGTCAGACAAAATGTTCAGCATTAAAAAAATACACAGAAGACAGATACAGGTCCCACTCTCATGGTGTGTATAATCTAGTTTAAAATGTAATAACACATACAAAATTATTTCTACATTTCTCAGTACACAGTAAGCAGTTATTAACTGTCACATGTAATTATTCATATTGCTAATAATGATGTAATAACATCTCGCTTATGCAGGTAGTCCTAGATATCAGTGGAAGAATCACAAAGGGAAGATGAGATATTAGAATGGGAGTATACACACAAACATATACATATACATATGTATGTGTGTATGTATGTATATATGCATGTGAGTGTATATATACATACTTGGCAATTATATTTTAGTTCTGATTTATCCTCTTTTATAATTAAATTTGTATATGTATGCCCATACACACACACACACGCACACACACATACATACATACAGATATCGATTAATATATAGAGAGATTGACAAATAAAAAATAGACAATGTGGCCGGTGCCCCTGGTGTGATCTGGTGCACACAGTCTATATGACCAAACTCAGTTGCGCTGGCTGTTGGTGTGGATGTATTTTTGTGGGGAAGGTGGGACTATCAGTCATTTATTATAGGTAAAGTATAAATTACAAATCATAGAAAACAAAATTTTCATAGAAAATTTTAGGCTGAAAAATCTAACAATTTAACAAAATTTAACAATTTCAGTATGTTATATTTTATGCACAAGAAATGCAGATATTTAAAAGTGTGCAATTTGATGAGTTTTCATCAACATCAACCCTTGTTTTCACCACCCCTAGTCAAGATATTGAACGTTGTTGACACCTCCCAGAGTGTGAATACCTCATAGTGGAAGATATTGAACATTCTTGACACCCCACAAAGTGTCTTCATGCCTTTTTCTCTGCAGGGGAGTTTAATAATGAAGGTCCCATGAACATCTGTGTACAAGTATTGGTTTGGACATGGCTTCCATTTTCCCTTGGGTCACTACCTCTGTGTGGAAGGGTCATGTCATATATTAAGTACATATTTAACTTTTTAAAAAGTTACCAAATTGTTTCCCAAAATAATTTTTCCATTTTATATTTCCTTCAGCATTTTATTATCATTTCAGTTTCTCTATGCTTCAGTACATATTTACATTGTGAAATGGTCGAATCAAGGTTCTTAGCATTTGCATTATCTCCAACGTTCATTGTTTCTTTGTGGTAAAAACATTCAAAATCCTCTCTTCTAGCTATTTTGAAATACACCATACAATATCGTTAAGTGTAATCACCCTTCTGCACAGTGGCACACAAGAACTTCTTCCCTCTACCTGAGACCCTGCACCTGTTAACTCATCTCTCCCCATTCCTGTCCTCCTGCCTCCCCCAGTTGCTGGTAACACCATTCTATCCTCTGCTCCTATGAGATCAGCTTTCTGAGGTTCTCCATAAGAGTGAGATGATGTTGTGCTTATCTTTCTGTGCCTGGCTCACTTCACTTAACAAAGTGTCCTTCAGGCTCATCCATGTTGCTGCAAATGACAGGATTTCTTTCTTTTTTAATGACCAAATAGTATTCCACGTTTTTACCATTATCCATCCATCGATGGACACCTCAGTTCTTTCCATATCTTGGCTATTGTGAATGATCCTGCAATGAACAGGGGAGTGCAGCTGTCTCTTCCATGTACCGATTTCATTTCTGTTGGGTGTATACCCACTAGTGGGATGGCTGGGTCATATGATAGTTCTTTTTTACTTTTTTAAGGAAGCTGCATGCTGTTTTCCATGGTGGCTGTGCTAATTTCCATCCTCACTGACAGTGAACTCTTATACACAATTTTGCTAAATGTTTGCTGACATTTGGTATGGTCAGTCTTTTAAGTGAGTTGCTATGAAAGTCTTTTTTTCTACCCATCATTTTTATTTGAGTACTTTCCTTAGTAAAATATGCTCAATATAAGCAGTTTGGAGTGATTTAATATTCTTAACAGTTTCGTTTCTAGTGCCATTTTTTCAAAGTCCAGCTTCTGTCAAGATTTTTACTGTAATTTGAATATTTGCATAAGCTGTAAAAAGTTATGCTTCCCTTGAGGGCCTGGCCATTCAATTCTGAATAAGGAAGGAGTTCTGGCTGCAGAGCTGTTTGTTTGTTTTGTTTTTTTTAAAGTGATTTTTAAGTTCCCACTTCCTTGAGTGTTTAACAGTCAAGGAAATTCATTCTACATAGTTCAAATAGAGCTTTTAGGTCCCCAACCATATAGTTGAAATTATAACTTTTAAAACCCATATGATAATTTAAAATCTATTTAATTTCAAAGTTCAGGTGCTATAAGAATAATAGCTGTTTTATAATTACATTCGGATATAAGTAATGGTAGATGCAACAAACCAGATAATGCAATTTGACAAAGTTGCTATGTTCTTGACTGAATTAAGGCTTAATTCCATTTTCTAAAATTCAAAATTCCTTTGCCTTATTAATTCCTGATTCTGTAAGGGCACTTGTCAGCCCTGTGAATTATCAGTTGAGCTCATAAACTGATGCTAACATTACACACTGACAGTAATCGATTTGACAGGCAAACACTTCCTCTGCTGGAAGCAATTGGTCCTCTGGAGAGGGTTTTTAAAGTAGTCTCCTGTTTCCTTTCTGAATTTGATTAAGATAGCTTATTATAGCCTGATTAAATTAAAGTTACTTTTATGTTTCCATAGAATTTGAAAAAAAAAGTTGATAAAAGGAATAAAGTGAGTTAATGGAAGTTTAATAAAGATCATTATTTTTGCGGGATCACTCTATGAACAGTAGATTTGCAGAGTATGGTCAAATAGATTGTTTCATATCTCATAGATTTGAAATATGATTATTTCCATACAAATAGTATTGATGGAGAAGGTTATTTTTACTTCATCTTTATTAAATATTTTCATCATTTGACTCTGAAAGTCTTCATTTTAAATGTTTCAAAATACATATATATATATATATGAATTGTGGAATTACTAAATATTGTTCATTTTTATGATGAGTTATAGTTATTATTAAATAGGGGACTGGGATCGTCTTTTATGAGAAGTTTTGACTTGAAGAAAAATTGGTGCTGATTCGTTTCCAGGTCTTCCGTTTGAGCTTCTGATTTTATTTGTGTCATTTTGTGGCTTGCGATGAAGGAGGCAGGCCTTGAAAACCTCAAAGCAAAATAAAATCTGACCAGTTCTTGTTATGCTTATTCAGTGATGTAGCTTGGCTGAGTCTGCACCCAAAATCGCATCTTGAATTGTAGTCCCTGTGATCCCCATAATCCTCATGTGTCAAAGGAGAGACCAGGTGGAGTGATCGAATCATGGAGGTGGTTTCCCCTATGCTGCTCTCGTGGTAGTGAGTGAGTTCTCACGAGATGTGTTGGTTTTATAAGTGTCTGGTAGTTCCCCCTGCATTCCTTTCCTTCATGCCGCCTTGTGAAGAAGGCACCTTGCTTCCCCTTTACCTGCCACCATGACTGTAAGTTTCCTGAGGCCTCCCCAGCCATGCTGAACTGTGAGTCAGCTAAACCTCTTTCCTTTATAAACTACCCAGTCTTGAGCAGTTCTTAATAGTAGTACGAAATGGACTAATACATCCAGTGATTTGGAACGTGAGGTAACTAACTGGGCACAACCCATTAAATATAACTTAGCATCAGTTACTTTATGTCAGGCCTACATTTTAGTAAACTATAAAGTTTAGCACAATAATTTGACTTAGTGGTTTCTAATGTAAGAAAACTAAAGGAAGTTGACAAGTTTTTAAAAAGATAATTATAGCATCTCACCTTGAAACTGGCAGTGTCAAGAAATAAAAACATAAATAAAAAATTATATTGCCTTGTGTCTTCATCTGTCCTGGTGTTTAATAAGGAGAAGTCACTTAAGATGACATTGAAGGAGGAGAGGAGGCAATTTAGGGAAAGAGAAGGTGGACAGTCTCCAGCTTCCTTTTCCCTTAATTGATTTGAAAAGTGAGTGATGGTTCTATTTTTTTTAATAAAAAAGCAAAGTTAGAGAAGTTGACCTAAATTGATCCAAAAGTGGTGTTCCAAGTATCTGTGAGTCTCATGATCGCTGTCTGATACATAACCTATGGAACAAAATCACCTCTGGTACTTACAAAAATTGATGATCAAGAAATCATTTAACTCATGTGATTTGCGGGATGGAACTTTCAGGAGTAGTGTGTATATTACTGAGAATGAAATCCTGGTTCTAATAGAGGCCCTCACGTGCCCTGCCTTTGTATTTACTATTATTTAAAGGAAAATGTTAGGGATAGGATAATATAAATTTGGAAAACGTTACCAAACCAAGTATAAGTTTAATTCATGCAGTAGTCTATTTCAGTTTTTTACATTTTCACAGTTTATCAGGAATATTTTCAGAGTGGCACAGGTTTTTTTTTAAATAACTCTTTCTGATTCTACATAGACCCAGGTTTTTGGTTCACAGAGACACATTTTACTTGAGATAAAACCACTTTTATTCTAGTGGGAAATACAATGCAGATTCCATTACTCACTTTTTAGAGATGATAGATACTAAAACCTTTTATGGTCATCTTTGATCAGTTTTATTCTAACAGTTCATAGCAATTCATAGTTATTCACCTCATTGTCATTATGCATGAATCAAGGTGCTGAAATTTACCGTGGTTAAATTTGCTGTCTATTGGATTAAAAGAGAGAAAAAGGGTATCTGAACCTAGCCAGATTTTCTTTGATGTTTTTATTGAGGGCAGAATGCACTAACAACAGCAGCAGAGAAATGAAAACTCTCTGGGCTCCCTGTTGCTGGGACAGGGCTCTTTTCTTTTCTTCCTTCCTTCCTTCCTTCCTTCCTTCCTTCCTTCCTTCCTTCCTTTCTTTCTTCTTTCTTTCTTCTTTGTTTCTTTCCTTCCTTCCCTCCCTCCCTCCCTCCCTCCTTCCTTCCTTCCTTTTCTTTCTTTCTTTCTTTCTTTTCTTTCTTTTCTTTCTTTCTTTCCTTTTTTCTTTCTTACAGAGTCTTGCTCTGTCACCCAGGCTGGAGTACAGTGACAAGATTTCGGCTCACTGCAGTCTCCGCCTCCCGGGTTCAAGAGGTTCTCCTGCCTCAGTCTCCCGAGTAGCTGGGGTTACAGGCAGGCACCACCACGCCCAGCTAATTTTTGTATTTTTAGTGGAGAGGGAGCTTAACCATGTTGACCAGGATGGTCTCGATCTCTCGACCTCGTGATCCACCTGCCTCGGCCTCACAAAGTGCTGGGATTACAGGTGTGAAACACCGCACCCAGCTGGGACAGGGCATTTTCAAAATACTGGAGTTTCCTTTATCCAAAGGAGATAAGCTCTAAGTCCCCCAGTGGATGCCTGAAATTAAACCCTATGTATTATGCTTTTCTTTTTTTTTGGAGACAGAGTCTGGCTCTGTCCTCCAGGCTGGAGTGCAGTGGCGCGATCTTGGCTCACTGCAAGCTCTGCCTCCTGGGTTCACACCATTCTCCTGCCTCAGCCTCCCGAGTAGCTGGGACTACAGGCGCCCGCCACCATGGCCAGCTAATTTTTTTTGTATTTTCAGTAGAGACGGGGTTTCACCATGTTCGCCAGGATGGTCTTGATCTCCTGACCTCATGATCCGCCCGTCTCGGCCTCCCAAAGTCCTGGGATTACAGGCTTGGGCCACTGCGCCCATCCGTATTAAGTTTTTTCTATGCATACATACTTATGATTAAGTTTAATTTATAAACTAGGCACAGTAAGAGATTAACAACAATGACTAATGATAAAATAGGACAAGCATGGTGGCACTTTGGGAGGCTGGGGCAGGAGGATTGCTTGAGCTCAGGGACTTGGAACAGCCTAGTCAATGTAGTGAGACCCCTGTCTTTACAAAAGTAAAATGAAATTATTATCTGGGTGTGGTGGCCTGTACCTGTCATCCCAGCCACTTGAGGCTGAGGTCAAAAGATCACTTGAACCCAGAAGCCTGAGACTGCAGAAAGTGAGCTATAATGGTGCCCAGCCTGGGCGACAGAGCAAGACCCTGTCTCAAATAAAATAATATTTAAAAAATAAAATGATGATAACAGCATGCCAGTTTTACTACTCTTGGGCCATTATTAAGTCAAGTAAGTGTTCCTTGAAAACAAGCCCTGTGGTTCCTTGACAACTGACCTGATAATCAAGAAGGATAATTCCATCATGATAGAAATGACGAAGGAAGATCATGGTATAATCACAGAAATGCATATTTTTTTTCTTTATCTGAATTAATAAGACAGATTTTGTGGTCAAATGGTGATACTAGGGTTACATTTTTGGAGTTGTATTTTATTGTTTTACTAAATGTAATTACAAACACTACAATAACAATAGCCAAAGAATTTTTTGATTTTTTTTCTCTATATGACCTAAGGGACAACCATTAAGTTACACATATTCACATACAAGCAGTGAATAAAAACACAGACCAAATGTGCAACTTTGTGGTATATTTTGCTTGGGACACTCAATGAATGCAGTAATTGGGCAATGTATGAACTATTCAATAGTTTCCCAAGTTTTCTAATCAGAGATTATTAAGTCAGATTGTATTCAGCATAAGGAGACTAAACTAGGCAATACCTGGCTTTTTCAAACAAATATGATAAACTCTAATTGAATCATAGTCTATTTCATTATGCTCTTAGATACAAATGAGCTTCCTATACTAAACAAATACGATAAACTGTAATTGAATCATGTTATGTTTTATTATGCTCCTAGATACAAATGAGCTTCCTATACTGATAAATTTGTGCCATATTTATAGTTGAAGAATGAGTGCATTGAAAATAAAAGAAATAATTTTTAAAAGGAGGTAAATTTCTAAAAAATGGTCCAGGAGACCTTGGAGAGACTGCTTTTTCACCAACAAAGAAAACGTAATGTGAATCTTTTCTGATTTTGTAAGTATCCAAAAATAGTTAAATGATTGAGCTGTGCATTTATTTGAGGGCCTCAATTAATTTGTCTAAACAGAAGAGCCTGGTGCCCTAGGACTAGTGAAGGTGACTTCCCCCATCCCAGTCGTGACGAGAGACAAAGTCACTGAGGGGACACCCATTAGCCAAAAAGCATGTGCCTGTTCTGTTACCCAACAGTTCCACTCCTAAGTGTTCACCCGAGTGAAATAAAAACACATTTCCACACGAAGACCTGGGCTGGAACATTCATAAGACTTTCTTCATAATAGCCCCAAACTGGAAACAACCCAAATGCCCATCAGTGGTGATGAGATAGACAAATGGTGCCAAAGCCACACAGTGGAGAACCATTGAGTCAGCTGGTGATGAGATAGACAAGTGGTGCCAAAGCCACACAGTGGAGAACCATTGAGTCAGCTGATGATGAGACAGACAAATAGTGCCAAAGCCACACAGTGGAGAACCATTGAGCAACAAAAAGTTCATAACTACTGATACAGGGAACCAAATGGATGAATCTCAGAATCATTACACTCAGTGAAAGAAACCAGACACAAAAATGTATGTATCCTGTGATTCCATTTATATGAAATTCTGGAAGAGGGAAAGCTATAGTGACAGAAATCAGATCACTGGTTGCCAGGAGCCAGGGAAAGGGAGAAAAAATGGACTGAAAATGGGTATGGAGGAAATTGTGGAGGAATGAGAAGGCTCCATAGCATGGTTTTGGTGTTGGATACATGACTATAACCTTTAGTCAAATTCATCCAATTAAATGAAGACTCATTAAATTGTTAATTTAGACTTGGTAAAATTTGTGGTACCTAATTCATTCCTTAATTAAACTAATTCTTTAAAAATGTCGTTGAGCTGGGATGAACAATAGTAAGTGACCCAAAAATAATTTAATCTGTTTAATTATTTTAAAAAAAATGCATAGGACTGTACAACTGGACTAGTTGGTGCTGGTGTTTGAAGGTGTCCCCTGTAAAATTCAGGTATTGCCAATTTGACAGCACTAAGAGCTGTGGCCCTTCATAAAGAGCTTAACAAGAGAATCTACCCCTTTGCCCTTCTCCTTCTGCCACATGAGGACACAGTGTTCCTCCCTCTGGAGGACACAGAATTCATGGCACTATTTCAGAAGTAGAGAGCAGTTCTCATCAGACACCAACCTTGCCAGTGCCTTTATCTTGTTCTTCCCAGCCTCGTGAACCATGAGAAATATATTTCTGCTCTTCATACATTACCCAGTCTGTGGTTTTCTGTTATCCCAGCACAAGGGGACTAAGACAATGAAAAAATACTTAAAATCACTAGCATCAGAATAATGCACCAAAAATAGATTTGAAATATTTAATTTTTTTCCCACTTGACTCCCAAAAGACAGATCATGGTCTAGTCCTATTGTAACATGCTCTTTTTCAAAATGTACTGTTTTGTCTTCTGTCTTCTGTTTTGTCTTGTCTTCTGTTTTTGTCTTACAACAGATTTGTTTAGTAGTATACCTTTTAAAATGCTTTCAAACAGACTCAATTATAAGAATTACTGATATGCACATGAAATTTTTGAAAGATTCTTTCAATGGGCATTTTGGGGAAAGTGAGTGGAAAAACAATGTGGAAAGTGGCCCCACATCCAAGATTCTTGGTTCCTCTTTCACATTTAACTTGTGACTCATTTTTTCCAACTCCCTCAAAAAATCCCGTTATTGGCTGAACATTGATCAGGTCCCCAGAATTGTATGCCATCAAGAATACTGAGTGGCTAAGTGTGAGTTCAGCCCTTGAGGAAACTGCAGCCCCTTCATGTGGAGAGGCAACAATACTGAAAATAAGTGAAACAAAGTTTCAAAGGCATGAAACACTGGTGCAGAGTAGAGTAACCTTGGAGGTATCATTCACCCAGTCTTGGGAACGGTAGATAGATGTAGATGATGGAATCCACTCTAGGACATCGGCAGGGCCAGACATGGTGGTTTACACTCTAAGACATCTGTGGGGCCGGGCGTGGTGGCTCATATTCTAAGACATCAGTAGGGCTGGGTACAGTGGTTCGTAATCTAAGACATCCGTGAGGATGGATGCGGCGGCTCACACTCTAAGATGTTGGCAGGGCCGGGCATGGTGGCTCATAGTCTAAGACATCTGTGGGACCGGGTGCTGTGGCTCTCGCCTGTAATCCCAGCACTTTGGGAGGCCGAGGTGGGTGGTTTGCCTGAAGTTAGAAGTTTGAGACCAGACTGACCAATGTGGTGAAACCCTGTCTCTACTAAAAATACAAGAATTACCTGGGTGTAATGTCGTGCACCTACAGTCCAGCTACTCGGGACGCTGAGACAGGACAATTGCTTGAACCTGTCAATTGCTTGAGGTGGAGGTTGCAGCAAGCCAAGATCACAGATTGCACTCCAGTCTGGGCAACAGAGTAAGACTGTCTCAAAACAAACAAACAAAAAAAGACATCTGTAGAATCTATCATTTAGAAATCTGGGACTTTTTTTAATCTTGGGGATTAACACATAGTCAAACAGGCTAAATATTATCTTGAATTGGCTGATTTTACTAGAGTCTACTAAATTGTTATTTTCATAGTAAGAACTCCTTTATTCTTTGTTTTGCATGAATGAAATAATAAGTCTTCGGTAAGGTAAAGAATGATGTTTCTCTTTTCTTAATCACAATCTGGGATTGTATATAGTAACCCTCCTTTGCATTTGGTCATTCCTTTATCTTTGACCATTCTATGTGTGGCTCCCTCAGGAACGTGGCCTCAGAGCAGTCCTTCTCATCCCATATCCAACTGTTTCCTTCTGGAGAACCCACCCATGGCCAATCCAGTCTGAAGACCACCACTCTTTGTACTTTTATGACTATGCATTTTCCTCCAGACTTGGTTTCAATTGTCTTGTATTATGAGCTTAAGAAAAGAAATTGCCTATCAATTTTATAAAATATTAAAGATATAATTTTCATTTTTCATACTGAAAATGAGCAAAGAATCAGCGAATGAAGCTTTATTGCCCTCAGTTATTGTAATAAAATGACCATCACCACAGTAAAACTTTACACAGTTTTTAGTGCCTTTTTTTATAATCTACAGCACAGAAGAAAACTATAAATAGGCAGTATTTGTCTCTTTAATATATGATAAATTCTGATTATTAGATAACTGAACCAAGAGAAGCAGGAAAGAGTGATTATTCTCAATCATGGGAAGCATTTTACTTATTATTTTTAATATATTGGAGTGTAAACATGTACCATCTTTATCTGTTTAAGGAATCTTTTCAATCCATGCCCAGAATGGGGAAAGTAATAGAATGTTCAAAATCTTAGTATTCTATAATCTATACCTAAAAGGAATCATTGCAAGCATGACAAAGGTATTGAGACACCAAATTTTAGAATCTGACTAATTTTTAACCAGGACAGTAGTACACGTTTAAAAATAACACTTATTTCTTTTTTAAAATTAAAACCCCACAGCCAGATTCCCTATATTTAATATTTCATATTCTTAGGCACATTCATCACAATATGGAAACATTATTAACTAAAGGTCATACTTTATTCAGATTTCCATGGCTTTTTTTCCCTAGTGACCTTTTCTTGTCTCAGGAACCACCCAGATCCACCCTGAGTTAACTGTCCTGCCTCACCTGGTCCCTCTGGGTTGTAACTGCCTTTCCTTGGTTTGATGACCTCGGGTGTTTTGAGGAGTCCTGGTTGGTATTGTGTAGACTGTTCCTCAGGTGGTATTTCCTGATGCTTTTCTCGTGGTTAGACTGGGGTTCTAAGTTTTCAAGGAATACTATAGAGTAGTTGTATCTTTTAAGGACTTTTATCAAATGATTTTGGGGACTTAGTTTAGCATTCCTTAAGTTGAATGACTTCCCAACTATTGAAATTAAAAGTAATATCAATGATGATGTTAGTAATAGCAAAGTGATATAATTTAATATACACCAGGCTCTATTTAAGCACTTTGCATTGGATCTTTAAGGAGATGGGAACGATTATCCTCAATTAGGTAAACAGGTACTTCCAACCACTCGCAGGAAATCACATAGATGATTTATGTTGCTGAGATTCCATCTAAAACAGGATCTATTTCTAGAGTCTATGTTTCCACTCACTTTGCTATCCTGCTTCCAGACTATGGTCTACAAGTAGCAGGAGAATGAAGCAACTAATCTATGAAAAACTGTGTTGATGAAGATTATTTATTTCTTTCTTTCAATGAATCTGGATATGCAGGGTTTTTTTTTTTTCTTGAGATGTTGGCTATTTGGTATTCAATAAGAACATGTGCTATTTGTTAAGAATTTGTAGGTGATGAAACTAATCTGAATTATTTCTCCACTTTTTTTCGCTATTTATTTGTTTGTCATTGCTGTTGATAAAAGGGGTCATGAATCTATAGCTGTTGGCCAGACCTGAGATTTTCCAGGTTTCAGAATTTCCTAGTTAGCTGAGGGTTACTTGAATATCCTCCTCCCAACAGGCAAAACAAATACATAGAATTTTTATTAAAAATCAGTATATATTTTAAAATAAAAACGTTTGTATTTTTATTACTTGAAAACAGAAATTCTAGAATAGTAAATTTTTACTCCAATTTTGTTCACTTGGCTTTATCTGGTGATCAGGACCTTCATCCTCCATTTTCAGTTATTCATTTTGGAAACAACAGTGGAGTCAGTTTTATTTTTAAGGTTTACGATGAACCCAAACTCAAGAATAAACCAGGAGCATCTGGTTGGTGCAGATTATAAGCCTAATAGGATCCTCTCTGAGGATGGCCACTTAGGTACTCAGAAATGTGTCACTTGCTGAGGCAAAAAGCGCAGTTCCTGCTGAGCTAAGAATTAGAGAACAGCGCAGCTTGTGTCACTGAGAAGCCTTGACCTCCATGAGGTTTATCACTGGCGTTTCAGCCTTAAACAATGGCAACAGACACAGCAGAGCATTAAATATTTGTATGCCTTGAGTATGATATAAATTAAAGTAACACTATAGCAAGATGATTTTTCAGGACTAAATTTCTACTAATTCTGGAAAGTAAAATTGCATTATACATACCTTTCATTTATTCGAAGGTGCTTTTCATTACTAGCTTGGCTCTTGCATTCATTTTCTATATCTTTAAAAGAAATCTATAATATTAAAAAGGAAAAATTATATCCTTTAAAATGACTTCTTCCTTCTCATTTCCTACTATGGTCTGACATTTGTTTGTGGAATTCCGTGTGTCTACCTGATCACCGATTTGGAAATTCCGTGGAGATGCCCTGTGATGTTGATGTAGATTTCTCCTGCTCTGGTGCAGGCAGTGGGATCACTGGAAAACCTGCTTCTCATTACGTTGCAAGTTATGGCAGACAGACCTCTTGAGCTGAGACACGGGACCTTGTTGGATCTGAATCTTCAGCTCAAAATCAATCCTCTTATATTCCCAAATCGGGTTACTAGATCAGTGGGACCGTCAGGGAATTTGGCCAAGGAAATATGACTCCGTGATTGTAGTTGACCAATATCTTGAATAAAATTGTTGTTTTCCCAGTAAGTGCTCTCTAAGGTCCAGTATCTTCGTTTTCTGGGCAGTATCACCAACAAAGTTCTGAATTCCAACAGCAGTAATAAATAATTTGGACGGTGCTATAAACGAGTTTGAAAATGTATACTCTCATAGTCTCCATGAGACAAGCAAGATGAGGTGCTGAGGCAGTTCGTTTCTGTGGTTACTTATAGCCCAAATTTCCAGAGTCCAGCGTTTCACACTGGGGCCACAAAAGGGAAAAACACGACAGGCATAATTCCCGCTTCATCTCAGCTTTTGACTACACCTTTGGAATCATCTCATTCTTGTTTTAGTCAGAGCACATTTGTATGAAAAGCAAATACGGTATTTCATGCACACAACAGAATTTCCCCTGAACACCGTAATTAAGCAGGATTACACATCATTTTAACAAGCACAGGCCACTGTAACAGCAATCCGCTACTTTCTGGGCTTATGTGACTGATCATGACGGACAAGGACAAAGTCAGGGAGGCTCCACGTCTGTCCAAGTGCTGGGTTGTGCTGTGTCGTCTGGTTTTCAGTAACGACGGGAGCATGTGCCACGTCCACACCACATGGAAATGTTCTCACACTCTCTCCAAAAAACAGGACGGGTAGATTTCCATTCATGTGCTGCAATCTTGTTTTCCAAAGATGATGAAAATAAATCAGTTATTTTAGGGATTTCTGAGTGAAAGTCTTAGGGGGAAAAAATGAGAATTAATCTAAGAGCAGGCACAATGTGGTCACTTGCACAAGAAACTGTTGCTTTTACTCACTCTCTTCAGCCAGAAAATGGAAGCATGTACTGATTTTTGGGCCATTTTAACCTGTTTGTTAAGACTTACCACAGGTAGTAGTTATGGTAGCCCTGGAACACACCTTAACTATTCTAGTGTGTGTTTAAATTTTTTAAGCCCTGAGTTCAGAATATAGATGGTAGTCAAATAGCACGTGAGGAAAAAGGCAGACATACAAGCTAGACAACACCGCTTTTATACGAATAAGCATGTAAGAAGTTGTGTAAATATCTTGCACAGACAATAAGAGGTTTGGTCTGCTATTTTGGGAGATAAAAAGTTAGCTGTCTGAAATCTAAATGTTTTCCACTATTTTTAAGGAATATTTCCTGAGCAGCTACAGCAAAGTGGTTTCTGCAGAATATTAATTGCAATCCAGTGGCAACCCATATGGAATTTAAAAATCCATCTTATTTATGGAACATCATCATAGTACATCAATTTTGTGATATAACTGGAAGAATCTAAATGAACTCTTCAAGGTAACAAAGACTGCAGCAACCTAGTATATTTCATACATCAAACAGAAATTTTACTACCCCATCCAGAATAAATTTGGTAACGCAAGCACAACTGTGGGAGCAGAACGTGGTGTGATTTAAACTCTTGGTAAATCATTCTCACTAAAATTCAGGGATATTAGCTTATATAATGCAATAGTCATCTACTGAGATTTAGATAAATTGCTGTTCATATACATGACTATGGGTGAACATAATTTCAGAATTTAATTTTAATCATTTAGTGCTTTTATACAAAGAACTTTCATAAGTGGTTTTGGAAGGGAAGAGAAAGAACCTGATAAAGCTGTCATTCATGGAGTTCTCATCTACTTGTGGAAGCAGGTCACAGAGAACAAAGAACACACAGCAGTGTAGACTGAGTGAGTTCTGTACTCGTTGTCTTGTGTCCGTGCACAGCCCTGCCTTGCCTGACCTGCCAGCAACACGAGAAACGGTGTTAGCAGGGAATGTGGCAGCAGCAGAATCTAAAGGACCAGGCAACTCCCTGGACGCGTTTCCATGTAGCTCCTGGGGTACCCATGGTTGACTACACAAAAGGAAACAAGCAAGTGTGCTAACTATGCTTCTGAAGGCACAGTTATGTCTCATTCCTTTCTGCCTTCTTCTCAGCCCTTTTTGAAATTCAAGTATACATCAAATACATTCTTATGTGCAAATTGGATGTTTAAAAATTCATCATAGGTCCACACTCATTTATTTCTACCTTCATAGTTCTTTTTCTCTATTTCTCTTGTATTATTTGGTCCTCTGTTATTTGTTTTTTTGAAGGGCCAGTTTTCTAAAGTATATCTCAAGAACACTTATTTTTAAAAAGAATTGACAAGTGTGAAAAGTCACTGTTGCTAGTGGCTAATCATTGTAAGTGCCAAGAATTAAATATCATATGCAACTCAAAATCTTCTTTGGCAATTTAAAAAATCTCACTTATTCTCAGGAAAACTTGGGGATATGTTTCTAAACAACATAGATGCATTTTACCAATATAGAAGTTTTATTTTCCCTTTATTACTTGTATACTTTTCCATTTTTGCATATCTCAGACTGGAACAAAGAATAAAAAGGGACTGAGCTTCATCAGATTCTCCAGAATATATAAAATCTTCATATAAATAGAACATATAATACACACACATGCCTATAAATACGACATACAAGGCCAGGCACGGTGGCTTACGCCTGTAATCCCAGCATATTGGGAGGCAGAGGAGGGCAGATCACTTGAGGCCAGGAGTTTGAGACTAGCCTGGCCAACATGTTGAAACTCCATCTATGCTAAAAAATACAAAAATTAGGTAGGCGGGGTGGTGGATGCCTATAATCCCAGCTACATAGGAGGCTGAGCCAAGAGAATCTCTCGAATCAGTGAGGCAGAGGTTACAGTGAGCTGAGATCGTGCCACTGCACTCCAGCCTGGACAACAGAGTGAGGCTCCATCTCAAATAAATAAATGCAGCATATAAATAAGTTCAAGAGATCTATTATACAACATGGTGACTATGGTTAATAATAACGTATTATATTTTTGAAAATTGCTAAGACTATAGGTGTTCTCAAGAAAAAAATCAAAAGTAAGTAAGGTAATGAGTATATTAATTAGCTTTGCTTAACCATTATGATACATACACATATTTCAAAATAACGTGCTGTAGATGAACAATATATACAATTTATATTTGTCAATTAAAATACAATTAAGTATGTAAATGTGAGTGAGAATAAAAATCATTAAGTTGCAAGTTTAATAAGAACAATAATTTAGAAAAGCATCTGTTGTGTGTTGACTCTGAATAGGTGCTGCAGATTTCACAATCACCAAGATAGACTCTCCCAGGGCTTACAGTAAAGCACAAAAAATAAATATAATGCAGAGTGGCAAGTCTTACAGCAGAAAAGAATGGTGCTAGAGACACGTAGGATACAGGCCATCCCTGAGCAAGACTGAATTAGAATATCAACAGCGCATGGTTAGATAAGACAACAGAGGAAAGAATGAACTAAATATTTACAGCAGGTGTGGAGGCTGAAGAGGGGAGATACCCTCAGGTACTAAAAGAAATTGTAGCATGCCTGGATTGTGAAATACCAGGAAAGAGCTAACGAAATATGTCCTAGGAGAAGACAGTGATGTTCACATCACACAGGGCTTCCTGAGTCCTGGATAGGATCTGGACTGAGAATAAAGTTGGTCACCAGAAACATTTCAAGAAAAGTAGGGTCATCCTTAGGATTGGAGTTTGGGAAAATATTTTGGCTGCAGCATGGGGAGCAGTGAGAGGACCTCAACAGCATCTATGATGGCAAATGATGATCGGCAGTGAAGGGTGAGAACCTGAACTGAGGCGCGACATGGCATGTTTGGGAATACAGCTAGAGCAATAGAGAAAATTTCTGTGTGATGTATTTTGGGGAAGAGAGGGATGTGTGACAGTATTTGTAACTGGACTATGTAAGCTCTCTGGAATGATCCTTTGACAATATTTTCCTTAGGCCCCTTCATTATCAAATCTTATATCTAGTTCAATAATTTGGAAGAGGTATTTTGAACAGCATTTTGTTTTGCTTTGTTTTTGCTTTAGGTGCATCAATCTTTGAATTGATATCAAATCATAGTGTTTCTTTTTTCTTTTCTTTTCTTTTTTTTTAATGGAGTCTTGCTCTGTCACCCAGGCTGGATGGGTGTCGCGATCTTGGCTCACTGCAACCTCCACCTCCTGGGTTCAGGCAATCATCCTGCTTCAGCCTCCCCAGTAGCTGAGATTACAAGCATGCACCACCATTCCCGGCTCATTTTTGTATTTTTAGTAGAGATAGGGTTTCACCGTGTTGGCCGGACTGGTCTCCAACTCATGATCTCAGGGGATCCTCCCACCCCAGCCTTCCAAAGTGCTGGAATTACCAGTGTGAGCTACTGCATCTGGCCAGAGTATTTGTTTCTAAGAAAATATGTCAAAATCATCTCTGACATACAGAGAAGGGGGTTTGACATACATACTGTGTCAATGTCAACAGTATCTTACTCGTCTTCTACTCTACCTGAAGGTGATATGACCTTCAAATAAAATTCCAAAACCTGTATCAATTTTGTCACCATAATTTGGAGGCAGTAGTGACACTCAGTGTGTAAGAAATCAAGAATGCAAAATATTCCAAAGTAGTTCCCCCAAATGAAATATCACTGGTATGATTATGAAACATGCTTCCATTTCTTCTATAGCTAAAGAACAAAAGCTAGGTGAAACACAGAAACCTGCTGAGTCTGGACTGTGCTACTTTGATAGTTACTAGTCAGCCCCTAATGCCTGATAAGGGACGTGTCCAACACAGGTTCTGTCCACGGCCAGCAGTAACCATGCATCAGGATAAACAAACACCAGCCTCTTTGGTGAGATCAGGTAACCAAAGGACTCTCTTGACCCTCAGCATGGAAAGCAGAAAGACCCTCACCCTCATTTTATTTCTGAAACCCCTGCAGAGTAGAACTCCCTGTATTAATTAATATTACAAATAGTATCCAAAATGCCATAATTTATTTTACTCCAAGAAGAAATTGTAAACTTTAGCATCACAGAGGCAGAATGAAACATTTAAGGCTTGCTAATAATCATAGCAATAATTTTATTTCCAGTGCAACATGCCAGGTAATTTCCATGAATTTTATTCTTTAATTCTCATGGCCACCCTTTGAGGTAGAAAGTAGGAAGTTCATAATGTGAAAACTGAGGCTTGATGAGACTAAACTGATCACAGTGTCCCAGCAAACACCAAATCTGGTGCCTGGACTCCTGACTGCGGAGTTTTGTGCTATGCCGGGACCCTGGGTGCCCAGCCAGCTTCCCAAAGGAGAGCCCACATCAAACAAGAGCTCTTTTCTATTATAAACCATGCAGGGTTTTGCATTCACTATGTCAATTTCAGTGACAAATGCTCACTCAAGGCCTCCCAAGCGATCAATTTAAGTAAACCCGTTCCCAGCTCTGTTCAACTCAAGTTCAACAACTTCAACTCCAAGAACTATCTTTAAGCAACGGTGCTCTCTGTAGATTCCTTTGGCTTGTGTTGCGTTAGGAACATTTCGCTTTCATAGAGCTGACCCTGTAAGGATCATCTTTGTTTGGTAGCCTAAGGTGTGAAGTTAGTAGTGTACCTTGAACTTCAACCAAATACCTGCATTTTGTGTGTGTGCTATTCTGCTTCACAAAAGGTGGTGACACCCTGTGTATTGAATATCTTGAATATCTTCATACTGGTGTGATAATGTATGCAAACTTCACTTCTTTGATATTCTGAGACACTTAGAGGTAAAGTTTCTCCTCCTGAATGCAATATAACATCTCTGGATCAACCTCTGAGTGTTTCTATATCCCTCACAGCAGACCTGCAAACCATCTTGAAATTCAGTTCTGAGTCACTTCTACAAACATTCCCAAAACTGACAGCTTGATTAGAAAGTGGTTAGGTTATGAAAAAGACACTTGCATATACATGTTTATAGCAGCACAATTTGCAATTACAAACATGTAAAACCAACTTAATGCTCATCAATCAATGAGTGGATAAACTGTGGTGTGTGTGTATGTGTGTGTGTGTGTATATATATAGTGTGTATATATGTATGTATATATGTGTACATATATATGTGTGTGTGTGTATATATATATATGACAAAATACTACTCAGCCATAGTAAGGAATGAATTAATGGCATTTGCAGCAACCCAGATGGGGTTGGAGACTATTATTCTAAGTGAAGTAACTCGGGAATGCAAGACCAAACATCATATGTTCTCCCTCATAAGTGGGAGCTAAGCTATGAGGATGCAAAGGCCTAAGAATGATAAAGTAGAACTCGGTGACTCAGGGAAAGGGTGTGAAGGGGATGAGGAATAGAAGACTACAAATTGAGTTCAGCATATACTGCTTGGGTTCCCCCAAAACCTATGGAAATTAAAAAAAAAAGGAAAGGAAGTAGTTAGTTTACTAAAAAACAACAACAACAACAAAAAACACCCATAAATTGGAATTTGCTCTTGGCCCCTGCAAGATAATAATTCTCCATGAAGAATTCTAAAAGTAAAACCAATGCGTTTTGGGGATAGGTGTCCAGAGAAACCACCCTGAATTTGCTGGAACTCACTTTTCTCCAGCCTCTGCTCTTCCAACGTTGTAGAGGAATCTTTGAAACCTATAGTCAGAGGACGCCAGGTCTCCTCCAAAGCCCTGTAATGCCTTCTTCCCGCATCACTCTGCACAAACAGGAAGCCCAACAGGCAGAGCCTCCCTTCCTCTCCAAGCCACTTCTGCCCATTTGTCCCTCACTGCCCTGCCAGGCACACTGGGATCACATCGCTTTCTCGAAGGGCTGATTGCCTTCTTCCTTCGGGCGTTTTCTTCCCTGCTGCCTCCTCCATCCATCTTTCTATACCCTTCTATCTTGTCTTAAATTACCCGTCATCAAATCACATTCATTTTTGGGAGTCTGAGGTGGGAGGATCACTTGAGCCCAAGAGTTGGAGGTTGCAGGAAGCTATGATCACATCACTGCACTTAAGCCTGGACAACAGAGTGAGACCCTGTCTCAAAAAAATAATAATAATTAAAAAAATTTGTCCTCCATAAGACATAAACCCTGTATTCGTCCATTTTTACCCTGCTGACAAAGACATACCCAAGACTGGGCAATTTATAAAAGAATAAGGTTTAATGGACTTAGAGTTCCACATGACTGGAGAGGCCTCACAATCATGGTGGAAGGCAAGGAGGAGCAAGTCACGTCTTACATGAAGGCAGCAGGCAAAGAGAGAGCTTGTGCAGGGCAATTCCCCCTTAGAAAGCCATCAGATCTCCTGAGACTTATTCACTATCATGAAAACAGCACGGAAAAGACCTGCCCCCGTGATCAATTACCTCCCACCGGATCCCTCCCACAACACGTGGGATTCAAAGTGAGAATCAGGTGGGGACACAGCCAAACCATGTCCAGCCCCAGCCCCGTGTGTGCAAGGATTTTGTCTCTTTTATTCACTAAGCCCAACACCTAGAAGAGGACCTGACACACAGTGGTTCTCAAAAACATTCTTTAAAATGAATAAATAAAGAACACATTTTAATGAAAACATTCTGCATAGTTAACATTTGAGACAGATCAACGTTTGAAATGTATTATAGGTTTGCTGTATTTGGAGGCATATTTTATTACAGTGATGTTTTAATGAAAGATTGATTCTGAATATTTTGTTTTCCTCTGTAGACCAAACTGTTTTTCATTCTGTTTCATAAATAAGTGTTAGCATTCGTTTTAGGGAAAGAAGATTCAAATAGATTCTGTTTATTTAAATACTCAGTAGGGAATGAAGAATCTTTTTTGTATTGTTTATAGCAAAAAGCACATAGTTGAAAACAAAACTGATATTTGCATTTTAGTAGTAGCAATTGCAGAGAAAAGACCAGACATATCCAGAAGGTGCACTGATTAATTGCAGCATTTGTGTTGTCAGCGTATCTGTGTAGCCATGTGTATCCCTTAAAAGACAGCAAATTAAATACCTTTCTCTTCAGTTGAAATGACATTCCTTTTTTTTTTTTTAGTATTTGAAATTAAATTTAAGATCAATTGAATATCCTTTAGAAACTGTTTACAAAAATGATGTTTAGTTCAGCAAAAAGAAGCCATGTGTTCACTTTCTAAAGTGTAGAGATAAAAGTATTCCTTGTGTGGTTTTTTTTAAGGGTTCATTTGTTTTTCCATTTTCAGAAATTGAAAAGGGAGGGTGTGGGGATCCTGGAGTCCCCGCCTATGGGAAGCGGACGGGCAGCAGTTTCCTCCATGGAGACACACTCACCTTTGAATGCCCGGCGGCCTTTGAGTTGGTGGGGGAGAGAGTTATCACCTGTCAGCAGAACAATCAGTGGTCTGGCAACAAGCCCAGCTGTGTATGTGAGTATTGCACCTTGACCTGGACTCCCTCCTGTCCTGCAAGGATCTTGCAAGGGGAGAAAAGGAGAAAGACACAGACCGCCCATTTAGGGAGGGCAGCTTTCAGAATAACTCGGGGTGCCACATTTACTGGAAACATGCAAGGACATTCTCACACACCAACTTGCCTGCTTTCTTCATTTAATAAAAACTAATTTATAATTTTATTATATCTGCTCAATAAAATGTACTTGAACGTTTCCTACCAGAAAGATCATCACATATATCATTGTTTCCATCAAAAGCTGATCATGTTCTGCTGTATCAGACATCAGTACAGCAAGAGAGTCTTTTGTGACTTAATAATGCTGTATAACACTTAAACACAAGCTGTTCACCAGTGTGAGCATGGGTGGTGGTACTGGTTTGGAATTAAGTTGACGAGCTGCCCACTTCCTCTTAAAAATACTGTTTTAACAAGTAGAAAAGACTTCACAGTCACTTTTAAAGGAGGGTTTATTTGTAAATAAATATAGCAATGGGTGAAAAGTGTGTATGAAATTATGTGGAATAAGAAGCAAAAATGTACTCTAGAGATAAATCCAACAGTTTCTCCCTCCAAAAAATTATTTATATAATATATATATATATATATATGATTTTAGGTATATATTCTTAAAAGTGAATTTTTCAAAATGTTTTTATATTATCCAACTACAACATGATCTGATGTTTCCAAGTTATTTATTTATTCATCTTTACCCTGTGACTAATAAAAATTTTAAATAACTGGAGAAATGCACTTACAGGAAAGTATAAAATATAAATTAAAAGTTATCACAAAAGAGCAAGCTGAATTGTTCCTAAGATATAGGCATATACTTTTCCATGTATTAATATTTGCTCTTCTGAAGGCAAAAAGTTATACCTAGAAATTATAATATTTGGCACACGTTTTTAGTCAACTTGAAAGGATCATTTTTGAACCAAGCTTGTGCTTGATTATGTGTAGGTTCTGATTGTGCTCTATAAGATAATGAAATATTCAACTTACAAATTAGGAAAGGAGAAAACATTATGGTCCAGAATTACTTATATTAAAATAGTTGGATCATTGTAGCTATTTGCAGGCATGAATTGCCTTTCCAGGTTCTTAGCAATCTGTTTCACATGGCAGTCCTTTGGGTATGTGCAAAACTGTTTGAAAATATATTTGTGTCTTCACAGTTTCATGTTTCTTCAACTTTACGGCATCATCTGGGATTATTCTCTCACCAAATTATCCGGAGGAATATGGGAACAACATGAACTGTGTCTGGTTGATTATCTCGGAGCCAGGAAGTCGAATTCACCTAATCTTTAATGATTTTGATGTGGAGCCTCAATTTGACTTTCTTGCAGTCAAGGATGATGGCATTTCTGACATAACTGTCCTGGGTACTTTTTCTGGCAATGAAGTGCCTTCCCAGCTGGCCAGCAGTGGACATATAGTTCGCTTGGAATTTCAGTCTGACCATTCCACTACTGGCAGAGGGTTCAACATCACTTACACCAGTAAGTACGCCCACACAGTCAACACGTCCAAGTTCCCATTTTTCTTACGTGTTCCCATTTTGCTTATATGTATGTGAAGCTGCATTTCAAGGCTGATACTTCAGAAGTTTTATGATCATTGCAAAAATGAGAGTAGTAAAATTATATAGTGTTATCCTGAAAATTTAAAAACAAATGCATCACTGTATTTAGATTGGTGGTATCATCACTCCTAAACTAAGGAGCTGGATCTCCTCTCTCTTTCATCTCCTTACATCTCTTTCTCTGTGGTTTTCCATTTATCCATCCATCCATTCATCCATCCATCATTCCATCCATCCATGCACCCACCCAACCATTATTCCATTTATTCTTCCATCCATCCATCCATCCATCCATCCATCCATCCATCCATCCATCTGTATCCTTTCATTCATCCATCCCTCATTTCATCCATCCATGCATCTATCCATCCACCCTTTCTTCCATCCATCTTTCCATCCATCCTTCCATCTATCCATCCATCCATCATCCATCCTTCCATCCATTCATCATTCCATCCATCCATCATTCCATCAATCCATTGTTTATTCATCTTTCCATCCATCCATTCATCATTCATCCATCTGTCCATCCACTCATCCATTATTCCATCTATCATTCTATTCATCCTTCCATCCATCCATCCATCCATCCATATCCTTCCATTCATCCTTCCCTTCCTTCTATCCTTTCGTTCATCCATTTATCTCTTATTTCATCCATCCATCCATATCCTTCCATTTATCCATCCTTCCATCTGTCCATCCATCCATCCATGCATCCATTCATCCATCCTTCAATTCATCTTTCTATCCATCCCTCCATTCATCCATCTAGCCAGCAAGGCACTCATCCTTCCTTCTATTCTTCTTCCCATCTATACAACCATCCACCCACCCACTCAGCCACCTATGCATCTTTCCTGCCACAAAGTAGTGTAGTAAAAACAACTGAGTAATATGATGTCAGGAGCCAAGGATTGAAATACAGCACTAGTATGTAATTAGTGAAGTTTAATGACAACTAACTTCTCTTTGCTTTAGGCTCCTCATTTTAAAACCTATTTTGTATAAGGATATCTACTTAAATGCACTGTAGAGGGAATAAAGTGAGAGAATATTAATATGAATAATACTACATTATGATGTACTAACTGCCTACTTTCTTAGGCACAATACTTAGAATTGGGCAATAATTGTTTCATTTAATGTTACAGTTACTAGAGGATATAAATTTAGTAGTCTCTCATTCTGTAAATAAAGATAGCTAGGCTTAGAGCATCGAGTCATCTGCCCAATGTTAGAGTCCTGACATAGCAAGAAAAAAAAATCAGAATTCTAATGAGAGAAATCCTGAGCCCACTTTCTACCACTCACTGTATCAGTTCTCTCTTTATCTAAGCTCTTATGAAAAGTGCTTTTCAAACCCTAAATTGCTGTATAAATGATAGTTATATCTGTTCATCTCCCTGCTCCCTCTTTCTCACTAGACACTGATATTTATTAATGTATTATCTATCTATGAATGATACAACTGAAATGTATATAATTATATACATTATACGAATGCTTTATAAGCTTGTTCTGTTTTCTTCTCTTTTAATACATGAAATTAATACTCAAGTATTTTTGTTCCTTTTTTTCTTTCAGCATTTGGTCAGAATGAGTGCCACGATCCTGGCATTCCTATAAACGGGCGGCGTTTTGGTGACAGGTTTCTACTCGGGAGCTCGGTTTCTTTCCACTGTGACGATGGCTTTGTCAAGACCCAGGGATCCGAGTCCATCACCTGCATCCTGCAAGACGGGAACGTGGTCTGGAGCTCCACTGTGCCCCGCTGTGAAGGTGCAGTCCCTGCCACTACCCACTCTTCTCCTTTGAAGTCACACATCTATCTTCAGTCATACACACACAAACCAACAAACTGCGTTAGCTTGCTAGGGCCGTCCTAACAAAATACCACACACAGTCGCTGAGACAATAGGAACGTACAATCTCCCAGTTCTGGAGGCTGGAAGTCTGAAATCCAGGTGACGTCGGCGGGAGAGTTCCTTCTGTGACTCTGAGGGAGGATCTGCCCCAGGCTGGTCCTCCAGCTCCTGGCGGTTTGTGGCAATCTCTAGCATTCCATGGCTGGAGAAGCCTCACCCTCATCTCTGCCTCCAGACTCACAAGGAGCTCTCCCTGTGTGTGTGTTTCTGTCCTTGTGTCTAAATTCTCCTTGTTAAAAGAACACAGTCATATTGGATTGAGGTCCCCCTATTCCAGCAACACCTTATCCTAACTAAATTCATCTGCAAGGACTGTATCTTCAAATACAGTCACCATCCGAGGCGCTGAGCGTTAGGACCTCAATGTGTGAACTTTGAGGGGACGAAATTCAACCTATAACAGTGTTGCTTAGAGTTAACTATTTTGTTGTTCTCATTACAGCTGACATAAATACCACCTAATTTTCTTCTTCGTATTTCTGTTCTGGTTACTTATCTAATAAATATAAAGAGGAAAATATTTTAAGGAAAAAAATGTTGCCTCTGATAATTGCTCATTTTAAAAATGTTTACTTAAAGTATATGTTCACATTCCATATCAGAATAGTCAGTGCACAATAACCTAAGAAAATATTTTTTTTAAAAACTTACCTCCAGTATATAGCAAAGAAATACAAATTTAAAAAGAAAAGTAAAATACCGTTTTTGCCTATCTTGTTAGCATAGATTTAAACAGGTGAATAAGATATATTATTGAAAAGGTTATTTAGAAACTGGCATTTCCTAGTCATGCTATAGATGATATAAAATCACGGTATTGTAGTGAAAATTCTTAGTAGGACTCTTAAAATTGTTCTTGTCTTTTGAGTCATAAATTATATTCCTGGATCAATATCATAAAGAAATAGTGAAGCAACTTTACAAATTTTTTCAAGAATGTTTTCTGCAAGACTGTTTATAGCAGTGAAGAGCTGGAAATGATTCAACTTTAAACAGCAGAGGATGAGTTAGATAAATCATGAAGAATAATAGGTATCAATACAAAGATCATAAGATCAAAGAGTCTCAGGTATCCTTAGCATTTGAAAGACCAAAGGATGGAGGTACATGTGCCATAAATACATACATATCTCATGATAATCATTTTGTAAAACACTAAAAAGAAGGCTACACACCAAAATGTTAATTATGGTTACGGGTGATTTTTCCCTCTTAGTTTATTTTTATTTTCTCTGTTGTCTTTGTCAACATGTATTTATTTTAAGCAAGTGAATAGAAAAGGAATATATATTAAATATCACATACAGTTGAGAATTTCTCCCCTGTCTCAAATACCTCAAAATGACATTCTCAGACCCATAATCTCTATCAAGGAGTCTAAGCAGAGCTGGGATCTAGGTGTGGAGCATTAAACTCCTCTGTGACAGCCACAGTGTGATGGGGCTATGATCCTTCACCACCTCATCCTGCCCTGGCCCACCTCCAAAGTTACTCACCATTACTCAAAATAGAAATGCTTTTTTTTTTTTTTTTTTTTTTGAGACAGAGTCTGGCTCTGTCGCTCAAATACCTCAAAATGACATTCTCAGACCCATAA